>NC_142380.1:20811779-20891779 GCF_059441005.1 Hippichthys cyanospilos
CGCTGCGAGGTACCTATTGTTCCTCCCCAGATTATTAGGGCCCGAGCAGCGACCGCTGCGAGATCCCTCTTGTTTTTCTCCGAATTATTATTAGGGCCCGAGCAGCGACCGCTGCGAGGTCCCTATTGTTCCTCTCCGGATTATTAGGGCCCGAGCAGTGAACACTGCAAGGTCCCTATTGTTCCTCCCCAGATTATTAGGGCCCGAGCAGCGACTGATGCGAGGTCCCTATTGTTCCTCTCCGGATTATTAGGGCCCGAGCAGCTACTGCTGCGAGAGCCCTCGTTTTTCTCCGAATTATTATTATTATTAGGGCCCGAGCAGTGAGCACTGCGAGGTCCCTATTGTTCCTCCCCAGATTATTATTATTATTATTATTAGGGCCCGAGCAGCTAACGCTGCGAGAGCCCTCTTGTTTTTCTCCGGATTATTATTATTATTATTAGGGCCCGAGCAGCTACCGCTGCGAGAGCCCTCTTGTTTTTCTCCGGATTATTATTAGGGCCCGAGCAGCTAGCGCTGCGAGAGCCCGCTTGTTTTTCTCCGGATTATTATTATTATTATTATTAGGGCCCGAGCAGCTACCGCTGCGAGAGCCCTCTTGTTTTTCTCCGGATTATTATTATTAGGGCCCGAGCAGCTACCGCTGCGAGAGCCCTCTTGTTTTTCTCCGGATTATTAGGGCCCGAGCAGCTACCGCTGCGAGAGCCCTCTTGTTTTTCTCCGGATTATTAGGGCCCGAGCAGCTACCGGTGCAAGAGCCCTCTTGTTTTTCTCCGGATTATTATTAGGGCCCAAGCAGCTACCGCTGCGAGTGCCCTCTTGTTTTTCTCCAGATTATTAGGGCCCGAGCAGCTACCGCTGCGAGAGCCCTCTTGTTTTTCACCGGATTATTATTATTATTATTATTATTATTATTATTATTTACTGTGCAGCGCTTTTCCATTTTTGAGGGCCTAAACATGCACGAAAAGTCACCAAAATTTGCACATTTGTCGGGCCCGGTGAAAAATTGGATATTTTTGTGTTTCTCAAAACAATGCAAAAAAAATGGCTCTGCAGCGCCACCTAATGTCGAAAAAGTGCACCTGGTCCCGGCCCGTTTGACCTAGAGCTACGAAAATTTTTAGGCATATGAAGGGCCTAGAGACCTACAAAAAAGTCAGCGTGAGCCATGTGCTCAGATGTACAGAAAAACAGTTATGAATTTTTGAATGTGCATTTTTGGCCCATTTTTGCATGTTTGCAGGTCCCAAACTGCTCCTTGTTTCTCCTAAACGCTTTACTCAATCACCTTCAAATTTGCTGTGGTATATAATTAGACATAGGGGCACAACTGGGCAAAATTTGGTGCAGATCCGCTGACATATATGATAGGGGCGTGGCTTCAAATTATGTGTTCAATTTTTCCTTCGCCAAGAGTGACATAAACCTTAATAACTTTGATGTGCTAGCTTAAAAAAATTTAAAACTTCATAGACACATGGATACTTATGTTTTTAACACCTTTGAAAAAAGTTTTTTTTAAATACCTACTAGCGCCGCCTAGTGGTTGATTAAAATGTCAATTTTTACACTTTCATGTATTGTGCTCAGTCTGAGTAAAACAAATGAAAATTGGTCAGAATATCATTAAGACATGGAATATTAAGGTTTAAAAATTTTACGACTTTTCGATAATGGGCGTAGTCTGCACGCCACCTCAAAGTCAGATGACTCGCCAAAACGAAAAAAGTGGCTGTAATTGGCCCCAAAATGGCCTTATGAGTGGAAAATAGCCTCTCACTCCCGGCTCGTTTGACCTAGAGCTACAAAAATTTGTAGCCTTATGTAGGACCTCGAGCCCTACAAAAAAGTCAGTGCGAGCTATATGCTCAGATGTACAGAAAGAGAGTTATGAATTTTTGAATGTGCACTTTTGGCCCGTTTTTGCTCATTTGCAGGTCCCGAACTGTTCCCTTTTTCTCCTAAACGCTTAACCCAATTGACTTCAAATTTGCTGTGGTGTTTTATCTGACTAAGAATCACAAGTGTTCAAATTTTTGTGAAGATCCGCCAACAAATGTGTTGGGGGCGGGGCTTCATATTATGCCTTTGATGTTTACTTTGCCACATGTGAAACAAACCTTTAAAACTAAGCTTTACAAGCTTGGAAAAATCTGAAACTTCACAGACACATGAAGACTTAAGCCATTAACACATGTGTTTAAAAAGATCTTCAATTGCTTCTCCTTCTGACCTTCAATTCTCCTGAACATATCGACAAAAATATATTCCAGTTTAAAGCTAGCGCCATCTAGTGGCTGCAAAAAATTGCATTAGTCGAAATATTGCAGTCAATCCTGTTTGGTTTGACCTACAGCTATGAAACTTTTTAGGCATTTGTAGGATTGTAAGACCTACAAAAATGTCAATAGAAGTGATGTGCTAGGATGTACAGAAAAATAGTATGAATTTTTTTAATGTGCAATTTTGCCCCATTCTTAGACATTAGCTGGTTCAAAACTAGTGCCTTTTTCTCTTAAACTGTTCACCCCATTAACTTCTACGATGGCATGGACTATTAGCAGATATAGCGGCACAAATATGCCAAAAATTGTGAAGATCCCATGACTTGTAAGAAGTGGGCGGAGCTTCAAATTATTTTGAATATTTCCTTCGCCAAGAGTGACAAAAACCTTAATAACTCAGCTGTTTCAGCTTCAAACCATGTGAAACTCTGCAGGGACTTTAAAAGTCATGCCCTAATACAGCTATGTGATAAACTTCCAAATCATTTACAGCGCCACCTAGTGGCGGACAAAAATCTTATTTTTTACACTTTCATGTGCTGTGCAACGCCTGTTTGACTAAATGAACTCAAAAGTGGTCAGAAAAGCTATGACACAGTGGAAAATGAAGGTTCTTAACTTTTATGACTTTTCCATAGAGGGCGTGGCCTCTATGCCAACTCAAAGTCCGGTTTCTCACCAAAACGGTAAAAGTTGTTGTAATTGGACCTAGATGATCTGATGTTTGCAAAACTTCGTGTATGGGATGGGTGTCCAATGTGAAACACACCTACAAGCCTATTTTTTGTCATAATACGAGCGCCACCTAGTGGCAGCAAAAAATATAGCAATTCCTTAACATTTTTATGTACTCTGCTGAGCTCCTTGATGTGATATCCCTTAAATAATGTCTGAAAAGCCATTGGCCACAACTAATGCCTTCCACCAAATGGTACGATTTTTCGATAATGGGCGTGGCCGATTATCGGGCCTGCTGTAAAATTTGGTATTTTGGTGTTTTCATACATAAAATCTAAAAAATTGATTTTTAGCGCCACTTAGAGTCGAACACTTCTCCTGGGTCACGGCCAGCTTCACCTAGAGCTTTGAAATTTTTTAGGCATATATAGGACCTCAAGACCTACAAAAAAGTTACAGAACGCCATATGCTAGGATGTACAGAACCAGAGATATGAATTTTTTTATGTGCCTTTTTGGACCATTTTTGGATGTTTGCAGGTAGCAAATTCTTCTTAATAGCTCCTAAACAATTAAGCCGATCAACTTTAAATTTGGTGTCCTCCATAAGCACGCTTAGGGCCACATTCGGGTGAAATTTCGTGAAGATCGGCCAACATATATGATGGGGGCGGGGCTTTAAATTATGTGTGTCAAATTTCCTTCGCCATGAGGAACAAAAACCTTAATAAATCCAATGTGCAAGCTTCAAAAAATCTGACACTTTACAGAAAATGTACTAGTTATGTCCTTAAAATAACTGCATGATAAATTTTAAAATTATTTACAGCGTCACCTAGTTACAGACAAAAATGTCATTTTTTAAACTTTCATGTAGTGTGCAAAGCCCAAAAGAGTAAATGGACTGAAAATGTGTACGAATAGCATCGAGACTTAGATGAAATGGGTTTTCAAATTTTACGACTTTGTGATTAGGGGGGTGGTCTGTATGCCACCTCAAAGTCGGAGTTTTCCCAAATCAGCAAAACTTGCTGTAATTGAACCCAGATGATCCTTCAAAAGGCAGCCCCTTCCGACCCGTTTGAACTAGAGCTACGAAATTTTTTATGCATATGTAGGACCTCAAGACCTACAAAAACATTATAGAGCAGCATATGTTAGGATGTACAGAACCAGAGTCATCAATAGTTGAATGTAGAATTTGGCCCGATTTTTTACATTTTTCGGTACCGAAACCCTTGACCTGATACACTTTACATTTGGCGTGCCTCAATATTTAACATAGTGGAACACTTGGGAAAAATTTCGTGAAGATCGGCCAACATATATGATGGGGGTGGGGCTTAAAAATACGTGTTTTAAACTCATATTTCGCTCGCCATGAGCAACAAAAACCCTAATAACTCCAATGTGCAAGCTTTAAAAAATCTGAAACTTTACAGATAATTTACTCATCATAGCTTTAAAATACCTGCATGGTTGATTATCAACTTAATGATAGCGCCACCTAGTCACAGACAAAAATGTCAATTTTTAAACTTTCATGTGTTGTACTAAGCCCGTCAGAGTAAATGTACTGAAGATTTGTTCGAATAGCATCGAGACTTAGAGATTAAAGGTATCCAATTTTTATGACTTTGTGATAAAGTGGGTGGTCTGTATGCAACCCCAAATTCGGAGTTTGCTCAAGTCATCTAAACTTACTGTAATTGAGCCCAGGTGATCATAAAACGAGAGTCAGTTCTGACCCGTTTGACCTAGAGCTACGAAATTTTTTATGTATATGTAAGACTTCAAGACCTACAAAAACATCATAGAGCGCCATATGTTAGGATGTACAGAACCAGAGTTATCAATTGTTGAATGTGGCATTTGGCCCAATTTTGTACATTTTTCGGTACCAAAACCCTTGACCCGATCAACTTCACATTTGAGGTGCTCCATTACTTGACAGAGTGAAACCATTGGGCAAAATTTAATCAAGATCGGCTAACCTATATGATGGGGGCGGGTCTTCAAAATACTTGAATCATATTTCCTATGCCACCAGTGTTAAAAACCTTAATACAGTGGGCCCCCAGGTTACGAACTTAATCCGTTCAGCGGCTACGCTCGTAACTCGAACTGCTCGTATAACGGGCAATCCAAACCCATGTTAATTCGTGAATGCTGCAACGCGTGCAAAAACCTTAGGTAAACACATCACGACTTTACACACATATTATAATTGAGTGACATAATCTACTGTACAGTTAAATTAAATAACATATACAAAGGAAAAATGACATTTACCTTCGGAACGACGTGACTTGAGCTGGGTGGAGGCGGAGGGGGGCAGAGACCAACGCGCAAAGTCAACACGGCGACGCAGATATGCTATTGCTCTTACAATGTCACAGTCACTCTTTCAGTCACGGTGCTAGTCACGGAGATGCTAAAACATCATCCTCTTACTTCTTCCTTTACCGCTACTAGTAATTTTAGAAGCTATGTCTAACAGATAAAGTTTGCAAAGTCTTCACAACATTCCTCCCTTCCGTTTTTCACTCATTTTCTCTCCTTCCTTCCATCCCGACCAGCTGTGTCATCAAGCTAGATAAAGGCGTTCGGCCAATAGCATATCGGCATTTCTGTGATTGACGTGACGCTGGCCAATAGCATCTCCGTGAGTGAGACCGGGTGACCTTAATCGACCAATAGCATATTGGCATCTCCGTGACTGACTGATACTTATTGGCACTTTTTTTTAAACGGTTGGAATGTATTGACAATTTATTTAAAAAAAAAAAAAACACATTTAAACCAATGACAATTCTTTGTCCTGCAATTGGCACATTTAATTTCATGTCAGCTGTTTTTCCCTTTAGCTGTACAAACACTACACTTAAATGGTAATATATTTAGACACCGTGACTGAGACAGTGACTGTGACGTTGTAAGAGCAATAGCGTTCACGTGACTGCCACAAGAGTCAACTGCTGATTTTGTTGACGCAACTGCTTATTTTGTCGACGCAGATTAGCGAAAATATATTTGCATACACAACGGCCGGCATGTCGGATTCTTCGTAAGGTGAAAGGTTTGTTCGTAAGTGGGGGACAAAAATCTCCGTGATCCACGCTCGTAAGGCGAATTGTTCGTAAAACAGGGTGTTCGTAAACCGGGGGCCGACTGTATTTCAGTTTTTGCACTGTGCTAATCCTGTTGGAGCAATGTAACGGTACCAATAGCGACACCTGGTGCCAGACAAAAGAGATAGTTTTTACACTTTCATGTTCTCTGCTATGCTGCTGTCAGCAAATTCACTGAAAATTAGTCAAGAGAACATTGAGACAAAGCGAACATTATGAATCTCAAGTTTCATGACTCTTCAAATTTGGGCCTGGCCTTTACATCGCCTCAAAGTCCGATGTCTAGCCAGACCGGTAAAACTTAATGTAATTGGACCAAGATGATCTTCTCTGAATTTCATTTTGGAGTACAATGCCAAACACACCTTTTTTCCTGGTAGTGCGGGCGCCACCTGGTGGCAGCAAAAATTACATTTTCATTTATAGGTACCTTGTTGAGCCTGTCAAAGTAATATCACTGAAGTTTTTTCAGACAGGCCTTCAGAAACGCTTAATTTCTACCATCAAACATTACGATGTTTTGATCATGGCCGTGGCCTATTCAGCAGTGCTCATCCATTTATCATATCAGTAAATGCTGATGTAGTTTGACCCAGATGAACTCATCTTGTCACGACAATACATTCATACCCAAATTTGTTCATACCTCGGAACTGTTCATCCTTCAACGTGCTCATGTCTGCGAGGGCCCGTTATAGCTGTTTGCAAAATGTGTTAAATTTGTTAAAATGTAAGACACCTAAAACTGAGCCACTATAGATCGTTAGCAGTGACAGATTATATTTTGGGATACAACAATCCCAGTGCTAATCTTGTCCCTCATACTGAACATAAGTAGGCGTTTTTAAGCACAGAGATGAATCAGACATTTGGCCACTTAATGATACACTAGAACAAGCAATAGACAGTTTGCCAAAATAGCCTTATGTTAGAATAATCGTAAATATATGATTATACATTTGCTACAAAATGCAATGAAGAAATGCTTTGCTGTGAGAATGATTATAGTGACTATAAATTTGCTACAAAATATAACTGCTTGCAAAGAAGAAATGCTATGTTGTGAGAATGAGTGCACTGCTTGTAGAAAAAATTGTTTTCTTATTGTTTTGTCTCAAGAAGGAGGAAGGCCGCTCAAGCCTGCCTGCTGGGACACTCCTGCAGCTGTGATTTTAAAAATATCTTACAGACAAAATATTTTGCAGAATGTCTTGATACGCATAATATTTTATCATACATTAGTTTGCCACCCACATGCTCACACACAGAAGGACAAGTACACTAGGTTCCGGCCATTGTCTTTTCCCCTGATGCATTTTTGCCCCTTTGAGGGCTGGAACCTTCATGTAGTTAGGGGCCTCTGTATCAAATAAAGAGAGAGGGTTCGGAGAGGCTGGCAGAGCGCAGTAGAATTGACCTCAGCCAGTTCCTCTTCGCTCCCCTCATGCATGAGCTGGAAAAGCTTGCCTTTTCTCCTTATTTGTTTACAGTTTCTTACAAATGTCTAAGAAATGAACCTGACACCTTGGCACCCCTCCCTCCCCAAAAAAAAGAAAAAGAAAACTGCTGCCTTTTCCCTTTTGAAAAAATTTAATATTGCTCCATTTTTGTCACATCTTTATTGTAGAAATTATCCTAGTATTGTTGTATTCGCTATTACAAGGAAATCTTCTCCCTTACGCCATTGCAACACTTATATGTCTGCAAGAAAGGTCAGAGTGTCGCAAACATGGTTCTGACTACCCCATATTTATTTTGTCACAAATTTTGTGTTCAGAGACAATATGCTTACCTTGCCCTGATGATGGAGTCTATCCACTTCACACACTGCTCCTCAGAGTCACACTCAAAAAGATACCTCCTCTCTGCATCTTCAAGAAATGCTGCAAACAAAAACATAGCTCCGGCACTGACACTTACATAAAGCAGCGGTCACTGACAATTGCATATTGTCTTTTTTTTTTAACCCACGACTCATCTACATTGGCCTAAGTTTGACAGACAGAAAATTTAAGTAAACAGATAGATTATAATTAATTTTAAGAAAAACAGGAAACCACCACTAGATCGAGGTTCATCATTTGCATTATTGCTAAAGTGTACATTTTAAAATAATTTTTATTTTTAATATGGGTTTTTATGAGTAAAAATAAAATCTGAATTTTGAGTTGTGCATTTTACCTTAATGCTGGTCAACATTGAAGTCTAGAGGAAAATATGCAATATCATTAATAAATACAAGAGTATTCCACCCGATGACTGAATAATCTGTAAAATAGGTTGCATCATCGTGTATTACAGACCCATGTTTTTAATAATTACAGTGTTCCTTTGCTATCATGCGGTTCACATTCGCAGCCTTGCCATTTCACTGATTCTTTTCTGTGCAATGTTTTTGCCTACATTCTACTTAAGTTTAAACTTTGACATATTTTTAAACAGACAAATGTGAGTGTGCATGTCTACCAGTGTTGAAAGTATAAAGTGAGAGCTACAAGCCTTGAAATGTACGCTCTATACTATACAAAACAGTAAAAATAATTTTAAGTACAAATAAATGAATACAATTCTGAAAACTGTACAATCAATGAAAAACAATTCACTAAAATCAAATGAAAAAAAAACAATGATGAAAAAAATTTAAATAAAATGATCAACCTCAAAGACAACAAAGATCAACCTCTACTCCCAGATTTCCCTTACTCCCAGTATTTTTGTGACAGTAACGCCAGTGATATATGAGGAAACACTACACCATAGCCATGAAAGTGTCACTTGATTGATGACACTCACCAATGGAAAAGGTCAAGCTGTCCTCCTTCTCCACCTTGCACTGCTCCAAAAGCAGAGCTCCAGCAGGCTGACAAAGAAATTAGTCATTCACCCATTTCAAAAGGTTGAATAAAGTAGTACTTGCACTCACTTCTTCCTCATCTATCTTAAAATAGAAGAGGAAATTTACAACGAGCTTCACTAGCCTCCTCTTCACAACTGTAAAAACAAAAACAACAACAAAAAAAAGTCACATACCTGTGTTACAGTTCAACTGGCTCACGATTCCAGATGGGAAATCAATTGTTGACATATTTTCTGTTTGGTGACTGCAGATTAGTCAAAAACAACGTGGAAATTGTTTAACGGTCTAACATAGGTGTCAACCTCCAGTCCTCTAGTGCCGCAAACCTGCATGTTTTCGAGGATCCTCTCTTAAACACACCTGATGAAAAGAGCAGCTTTGTTTTCGAGTGTTTATTGATGAACAGACATGCACAGGTGTCAAACTCCTCGAAGGCCAGGTATCCTGCATGTTTTCTGGTTTACTCTCTCAAACACACTTGATTCAAATGATCAGGATCATTTTTAAGATCCTGCAGAGATTACAAAAAAATAATCATTTGAATCAGGTGTGCTGGGAGAAAACCACAAAACATGTAGGATAGCGGCACTCGAGGATTGAAGTCCGACACCTATGGGTTAGACCGTTGAAAAATGTCCACGTTGTTTGTGACGAATCTGCAGACCCACACCTGGAATCTGGATCCAGTTAATCTGGGAGCCAGTTAAACTACACCGGAAGTTGTGTTGGCTGTTTAGGCTAACATTAGCTGTACACGGAAACGAGCAAATAGCCGAAGAGGTTACCGTCTCCTTTCTTGGGTCCTCGCATCCCCAGCGCGGCGACCATTTGTGAGGGTTGTCGGCTCAAATGCACCATCTCCTTCTCATTGTACCGCATGACGGACAGCTCAAGTCCAACTTGACACGACCGCTGGACAGTCTACACGCGGCCACGGCCATTTCCCATCATGAAAATACAACGACGTTACAGCTGATAAACGCGGCCACAAACACAAATTGATGGCGCTGGACAAATGCCACCACCGCGAGGCGTTATTTGGGGGATGCGGCGGAGAGCAGTTTGCTCAAGAAAAGCTAAAGTGTCTCTTCTCAACTCTCGGGACCTGCCACTATCTGCACTCAATGGCCGGAAAAGGCGTCTCCGGACATGCCACGAGCCACGCAAACGAGACGCCTTCATTTGCATCGCTCTTGGCATGTTTTTTTTTTTATTTACACAAACAAACATGACAACGACAAGTTTATATAAAAACTATCAAGCTCACATATCAAAGTGCATCCACAATTTTACAGACTACAAACTGTAAGATAACAGTTTACAACTCTGGTGTACAGTAATCCCTCGCTGTATCACGGTTCATCTTTCACGGTTTCGTTGCTTCACGGATTTTTTACAGTGCGGATATAGTTTTACAGCGCATTAACTCTGAATCCTGATTGGCTCAGGGGCTTTACTGTTGTCTCGAAAAAAAATATTGACGCTGTACTGTTTTGGTTTGTCACTTGTCAATTTAATACAAAAGGCAAGAGGATCCAAAAGCTTGCTTTCATCGCTCCTGTGTCCGAGTGCGCTCAGCTCAGCACACAGGTTGCAAACTTGCTATGAAGCACATTGATTGACAGCTTGGTCTCTGGGAGCCAATCACGTGACTCGTGGGCGTGCCAAGAGCAAACGCACACACGCGGTCTGTGTGCGTACTTAGAAAGCAACGGAGAAATGCACAGCTTTGGAAATCTGATTTTTACCTAGATTTCTTTTGTTATAAATTGGAATTTCAATTGTATTGTTATGATATAAGAGGCTTCACTTTAATTCGATGTCCGGGCATATCCGTTCATAAAAATCTTCTTGCTCAGAAAAAGAAAGAGCTCAACAACTACAGTCGAACCTCTACATAGTGAACTTCAAGGGTCCGAGGAGAGAAGTTCACTATGAAGAGAGATTCACTTTATAGAGGTTTTCCTAAAATGTTCAGAATTCATTGATGAAATATGTGAATAATTTTTTAATAAATATGTAAATAATTTTACATACGTTTTTTTAAAAATAAATATGTAAATAAATGTACATTAAACAACTTAAGTTGTTTAAACACTAAAATCTAATGCGGTAAAACTAATGTAAAAACATTTTACATTGAACAAAACTCTTTATTATTATTCAACAATAGTTAATGAATACAGTATATGATCATAATAAAACATGATCAGTGCATGTCATCAGCGCGGAGAAAGTAACTTTCAATACGAGGTTGCACGGTATGTCTCTCGACAACGGAACCAATCATATTTTCTACACGATTCAAAGCATGCGGATCAAAATCATCACATCTCTTTTCAAGAAAGTTCCTTATCTGCCCCAACAGCCGGTACGCCTCGGCAGCGTTTCGTACAATGGGCTCCGACGTGGTGTCCGTCTCGTCGTTCTCCTCACCTTCATCTGTGTCATCGTCGGCGGCAGAGAGATCAGACTCCAATGCAGCGGCCGCGATCTCCTCTTCTGACAACACTGCTCGAGCCACGACTTCTGCGTCAGCTGTAGCAAAGTCGTGGAAATTTATGCCTCCCGGAACTGCCAGTAATGCGCGCATTTTCTCAAAGAGACCATCGTACACTATCTCCGCATCCGTTGAATCCTCTCTCAGGCCGGTAGCATCGTTCGCATAAAAACCAGCCTTCCGAAAACTGTTCGTGATAGTGGTCAGAGTCACCATCTCCCATGCTCTCACCAGATTTCGGATCGCGTCTAACAAACTGATCCTATAGGAACTTTCCGTGCCGGCTTCGACCTCAGCGAAGTACCGGCGGAGCACGAGCCCGCGATAATGGACCTTCAGATTTTGGATGATGCCTTGGTCCATTGGCTGCAACGATGCCGTCGTGTTTGGTGGCAAAAAGCGAACTTCAACGTTCCCGGGCTGAAACGTCAGCTGGTGCGCTGAGCAGTTGTCCAGCAAAAGCAGCACTCTCCGATCAGCAGAGCGCATGGCTAGGTCGAACTTCCGTACCCACTCGTTGAAGAGCTCTCCAGTCATCCATGCTTTTTTATTCCAACAGTACGTAACACCCAATTGACTTACGTTCAAATTCTTGAAGCAGCGGGGTTTCTGAGATTTTCCAATCACAAGTAGGCGCTGCTTGTCACTCCCGGTCATGTTCGCTAAGAGCATCACGGTGACACGAACTTTCGACTCCTTTCCGCCGCTGCATTTGTCTCCTTTAAAGGTGAGAGTCTTTCTTGGCAACATCTGGTAGAATACACCCGTCTCGTCCGCGTTGTAGATGTCGTCCGGTGCATAGCGCTCGACCAGCACCGGCAGCTCAGTCGTTAGCCAAGAGTTAGCAATTGTAGGATCGACGGAAGCCGCTTCGCCCGACACAGTCTTGCAGACGACGCCGTGTCGCAGTTTGAACTTCTCTAGCCAGCCTTGACTTGCTTTGAACGAAGTGTCTCCATAATGCTTAGCGAATGCCTCAGCCTTGGCCAGAAGCGTAGGTCCGCTGATGGCGACGTTTTTAGCTCGCATCTCCTGAAACCACAACAGCACTGCCTTGTCGACACTCTTGAATTTTATAGGCTTCATGCGCTTTGTGCTTCCACTAAGCTTTCCGCCTTCCACAAGTCGCATTATCTCTTCTCTCTTCTTCAGAATGCCACATATCGCAGCAGGCGAAGCATCGTACTCCTTTGCAATGGCCTTCTGCTTCACTCCACTCGCACACTTTCGAATTGTGTCGCACTTCTCCTCCAACGACAAAGGCTTTCGCTTCCGACTTATAGATCTAGCATCCATACTTTTCACGGCAGATTCAGACATTTCAGAATTTTCGGAGGGATGACCAGCGGAGAAACGCGTGCGCAGTGGACGGCGGACGAAGTGAAAATGCAAGAGAAAGTCGCGGCGCGCGAGAGCGGCTAGGCAGGGAGGAAATCCCGACAGCGCGCCCAATTTTACAACTTCACAATTTTCGATAAGTTCAGATATTCACAATATAGAGGTAGATGCTGTCAAGGGACTGACTAATAGCTTCACTATGAAGAGATTATTCACTATGTGGAGGTTCACTATGAGGAGGTTTTACATACACGTCAAATATAGCTGTTTTGCAAGGGACCGTAAAGATTCGTTCACTATGAAGAGAGATTCACTTTGTAGAGGTTCACTATATAGAGGTTCGACTGTACTCATAACAATGTGCGGGTTCAGGACGAAGACGCATTGCTTGGACTGTGAAAAACGCAAGTGACAATGTTTCCAACTTTGTAATACTATATTAAAATTATTCTCTTCAACAAATTGGGGCTTTAAAATAGGTTTTGATTTTTGGTTTTATTCTATAAATTAGTATTGCATTGTAAAATAATAAAAAAAAAAATAAAGCTGGCTACTTCACGGATTTTACTTTACGCGTGTTATTTTTGGAACGTAACCCCCGCGATAAACGAGGGATTACTGTATATAACAACATAGTAATCAGAACATGTTTCAAGAACATACAGAAGAATAACAAGATAAGCACAAAAGGAACATACAGTGAATATTGCTCGTGGATGCCTTTTTCAGCCACAGCGTGAAGCTTATGTCAAGTCCGGAGACGCCCTTTCTGTCCATTACCTGCAGCTCATTGAATAGCCGTTGGTATGCCGGCCATTGCTTGCAGCTCATTGGATAATTGGTCGACGGCGTCTCCGTATTATACCAGGGAGACGCCCAGTCAGCCATCGCTTGCAGTTGCAGCACAATAGATAGCCGTGTAATGTCGACCATCGGAGTTCCACCAACAAATCCAACAAATGTATTGGAAAATGATATATGTACACAACTACTCACCACCACGAGCCACTAGCTAGGACTTGTAATCTCGCGAAAAAGATGAGTCGGCATTAAGTTATGGTCTCTGGCCCTCTGCCTGCGAGAGGCAATGATGAGAGGTTTAGCAGATTATTCACACTTAATCGGTGGATGGCTAGTTTCTGTAGAGAGCAGGGTTTCCAGTTTGTAGATAATTGGCCCTCTTTCTGGGGCCGGCACGACCTGCTAAAGATGGATGGCCTTCACCCTAACTGGGAAGGTGCGATCACTCTTTCTAACATAAAAACATAGATTACTGTTTGAGCCTTCCATGACTTCTCACACTAGAGCATGTCGAGTCGCAGGCGAGTAGCGGAGCCTGCTAGAACAGGTGCGGAGTTGTTAGCTAGACTTAACTGGCACTAGGCTGGACTGCTACAACACACATAGTATACTTAGTCTAGGTCACTGCAATCCACACTCAGTTTCAATACCTAATACTGAATTCTGTAGTGTTAAGATTTCTGCTGAGGTGGTGTTGATTAAGGAAAGTAGCCATGTCTCCTTAACCAGTCGGATTAGTGACATAGGCGGAAGTACCTAGGCAGAATATTAATATTAATACGTGCTTTGTAGCCGTCAACAAACGAGTTCCTACATTACTAACATTGGAACGAGGTTTTAATTACTCAAAATACAAACCAAGCCCCAGCCATCAAAATCTTGTTAGTATTAGTACTACCAACATTAAGACTCAGAATAGTTCAGGAAAAATTTCCCAGTTTAAATTCGGCGTCATAAATATTAGGTCACTCCTCTCAAAAGCCCTTCTTGTAAATGATCTTATTACAGATCACAATCTTAAAGTGCTTGGTCTCTGCGAAACCTGGTTTAAACCAAATGAATTTTTATTATTAAATGAGGCCTCACTCCCAAACCTTGTGGGCTCACATGTTGCCCTTCCTTGTAAAAAAGGGGGAGGTGTCGCCCTATTTTCAGATTCTGATCTTGAACCTAGTACAAGCACAAATCACACCTTCAAGACATTTGAGGCTCTCGTTATGAGCTCCTCACCACCATTCTATGTGGTAGTTATTTACTGTCCTCCCGTTCCTTACTTTGGATTCTTAGATGAAGTCCCTGAATTTATGGCTAATTTATTAACTCATGCAGATAATATATTAATTATGGATGACTTCAATATTCATATGAACTCCCCATTGGAGCCACTTACTGTAGCATTTCAAGCAATAATCGATACATTTGGTTTGACAAAAATAATAGAAGCAGCGACACACCGAAATGGTAATATTTTAGATTTGGTGTTAACCCGTGGCCCAACTTCCTCAAATGTCACAATTTTGTCATAAACTAACGCTATGTCTTAGAACATTCAAAGTCCTAGCTCAGTGTGGTCTTATTGGCCACAACCAAGGCTTTAATAGCAGTGATATTAACTCATCAACCACAGCTGCACTTTCTGAACTACCGCCTTTCGTGACAGCTGTCTTTCCGTCTTTCATTGGTTCAGTCAAAAAGCTCACAAATGATTTTAATACGGTTCTTTTAAATTCCCTAAACTCTATAGCGCTGTTGAGACTTAAAACTGGTTTATGGATGAAACGCATAGGTTTAAATTGTTAAGTAGACAACTTGAGCGTAAATGGCTAACAACTAAACTCGAGGTTTTCCGTCAGGGCTGGTGTGATTGCTTGCTGAAATATAAAGAGGCTATTTGGTTGCAAAAACAAATTACTTTTGCAAAATGATTGGTCTTAATAAAACAACCCAAACATTTATTTGATACGGTAGCAAAGCTAATGCAACAGCAGCAGATTAATCATTGTTCCCTCCATTCAGCACACGATTTCATGCGATTCTTTACTCAGCGGATTCAGATAACAACATCTCATCAGTGTTATTATTTCTTGACCTTAGTGCCACATTTGACATTATTGATCATTATATTCTTATAGAACGTCTTAAATCATGTGTTGGTATCTCGGGATCAGCACTTTCTTGGTTCAGATCTTACATCCGGGGAAGGATGCGTAGTGTCTCTTTTGGCAATGCGATATCTGAATCTTTCTACGTCACATGTTTTGTCTGGCAGGGGTCAGTACTTGGTCCCTTACTGTTCAACATCTACATGCTTCCTCTTGGTTTCCAATGCGATGCTGATGATACCCAAATATACATGCCCTTAGAAATAACAGATCGGTGCAAGTGCAGTAACCTGGAGGCCTGCCTTGCAAGGATTAAACAATGGATGTCTTCCAATTTTCTGCTCCTTAACGCTGGTAAAATAGAGATGTTAATTATTGGCCCTGCTCATCATCAGCACTTGATTAAGAACACCACAAAGAATCTGGATAACTGTAGTATTTCCCAAAATAGTTTTGCAAAAAACCTCCGCGTGATATTTGACTCAACTCTCACTTTTCAGACACGTATTAATAACACGTCAAGAACAGCGTTTTTTTCACCTTCGCAATATAGCTAAAATTTGCCCTATTCTTTCTCCTAGCAATGCTGAAACATTAATTCATGCATTTGTTATGTCGCGCCTAGACTATTGTAACGTTCTGTTTTCTGGGCTTCCCGTGTCCTGCGTCAAAAGCTTGCAGTCTGTACAAAATGCAGCAGTGAGACGATTGACAAGGACGAGAAAGTTCGATCATATTACTCCCATTCTAGCTGACCTGCATTGGCTTCTAATACATTTGAGATGTGATTTTAAGTGTGTTGTTAATTACTTATAAAATCTTACACGGTTTAGCTCCTTCCTATATCTTCGACTTAGCATCACCATATGTTCTGTCCCGACAACTTCGGTCACAAAATGCCGGTTTGCTATCGGCCCCACGGGCTAAAAAGAAGTCCGCGGGATCAAGGGCATTTTCCATTTGCGCGCCAGTACTATGGAATGCCCTACCTATGGAAGTTCACGCAGCCACCTCAGTAGAAATCTTTAAATCCCGACTAAAAACACATTTATACTCAAAAGCATTTAGTTAATTGGCCTGTCTGCAGCTTTCTTCTTTTTTTCTTTTTTCCTGCCCTCTTCTTCTGGCTCGGAGAGGGAGCTAGCTAGATGGTGAAGGTTGACTTGACCGCCTCCACTTGGCCCTGCGCTGATCGACCATCGCGGGTTAGGAGATCGGCCATCTGCGGTCCACTTGGTTGGACTGTGGGAAGGTTCCTGCCCAATGGCTTTGCCTGCTGTCAAGTCATCATTACACTATATCGCACAATCTGTTTTCTGTAATTTATATTGTATACCTAAATTTGTCTGTAATGTGTATCTATTTGTCTGTATCTGGTACATGCAGCATCCACTTTAACCTGTGGGCCTGGAAGGGGGCTCCTCCCACCTGTGGTCCCTTTTGAAGGTTTCTGATTTTCCCCAAATTTGGGTTTTGGAGTTTTTCCTACCCCTTCTGGGAGCTTTGACAGGGGATGCTGTTGTGTACCTTACACCGAAAAGATGTCTCTGTATGACCTCTTTTTTCGAAAGAAGTCTCGACATGACCTCTTTTCATCTGTGAAGCCCTTTGAAACTTCTGTGATTCAGGGCTATACAAATAAAATGTGATTGATTGATTTGATTGACCACACACACAACCATTACCTGGAACAATGATTACATTTTACACAGGAATAAATCCTTATTTTCTGAAGATTGGGTTGAAAGGAACATATGGTCCTTGTCACACATAATGAATGACAAAGGTGTGTTACTAAGTTATGATTAGTTTAGACGAAAACATAACTTTAATCCGTCAAGATAAAAGCACAGGTAAGCACTCCCTGCAAGGTGTTTCCGCCTGACACGCCTCCGACAGTGCCAGTGGGGTAACTGCAGGGTCATCAGCCAGGAGCCACCCTTCATTGATATTTCGCTCCATTAATCCCGGAACATCTCACGGTGCTGGAGCAATGGTAGGGACATCTCTCTGCCGCCCCCTGCAGCCACCCCTAGGACCCCCCTTTCCCCCACTTCCTGTCCTTCCTTCGTAGCCACAGCCAGAAGCTGGCTCTTTCTGCCTCGTCTGCCAGGTCCCTGGATATCCTTTTCAGTTCAGCTCCCCTCACCCCAATCTTCCTGAGGAGGTGCTGGATGGAAGTTCCAATGAAACCCCTGCAGCCAACCTCCACAGAGTAAATAGATGTTGTTCACCCCGCTCCCCGGCATTCGGCTACCAGCTCAGTGTACTTGTCTTTCTTACGTTCAAATGCTGCGTCCATTCCTCCCTCCCAAGGAATTGTAAGCTCTGCCAAGATCGCAGTCTTGGCTGCAGGGGACCACAGGATGACGTCTGGCCTCAGAAAGGTGATGGTTATCTCTGGTGGAAACTTGAGCCGTCGGTCAAGGGTCACCCTTAAGTTCCAGTCACATGCAGATGTTAGCAGTGTTGGTTTCTCCCTCTGGCTGATGTTCTGAGCCTCGGCCCCTTGTCTGATGAAGCGGATCAGAGCTCGACCTTCCTCCCAGGAGAGGAAGGTCTTTGGCAGCTTCCATCCTCTGTCCTTCAAGAACTTCTGCAAGCTTCCACAAGACCAGATCGTGCCGCCACCTATACCTACCCTGAGCCAGTGCTACTTTACAACTGGACAGAATGTGTTGCAGACTTGGGTTTGGGGCGTTGCAGAGCTGGCAGCTTTCCCATGAACCGTACCACTGCCTCAGGTTGCTTGGGCTGGGGAGGTTGCCATATGTGGCCCGAATGAGGAAGCTCAGCCTTGCTTGAGGCATCTTCCACATATCAGACCACTTTGTGGTCCAGTCGACCACTCCTTCCCATGCTGCCCGTGATTGAGCACCTTGATCTTGTACTGATCTTCCTCATGCCTGATTACCTCCTCAATCACCATTTCTGTCCTCTCCCTTTATGATGCTTTCAACCAAACCTTAGGGGTCACCCCAGGCCGGCCCTCTCTGACTGTGTCCTATTAACAGCTTCTCTGTGCGTGAGCCTGCTGACGGCCTGGTTGACAGCCTCTCCTGCCTTCCATTTGCATCCTGTTTGCACTGGTGCCTTGGTGTTTCGTACAAACGGGTCCGTTTTCATCACTGTGGATGAAGTGATCTCACACAGCTGCAGGGGCCAATAAGAGGCTGATAGAGGGTAAATTGATAACACCAGACTTTAAGCTTCCCTGGGAGTTGACACTTTGTCAATCCTCCCCAGTCCATCTGCGAGCATGTGGGTGTCAGACAGCTCAGCTGCATACAGCCTTCCTAACCTTCGGACAGGTTGTTCCGCCATCAATGGGATCCTCTCTGCATCTACAATGAAAGAGATAAAGTCATTCGTGGCTCCGTTCCCAATTGAAAGGCTGTGGGTCTTTGATGGTTTGATCTTCATTCAGGCCCATTTGAAGAGTTCTTCAAACCTCTTCAAGTGCCTGGAAGTACATGGGGCTGTTTGCAACAAGATTGTTACATCATCCATGTAGCTTCGCAGGGCTGGTAGCTGTTGGCCTGACAGTGTTCTGATTCCTTGCCCCATCTGCCTGCTGCCAATCAGTATCACTTCAAAGGCTGTTGTGAAGATGATGGGAGAGATTGAGCAACCAATTGAGATGCCTTTCTCGAGTTGGTGCCAGCTGGTGGTGGTATCCTGTGTGGCATAGCAAACTCGGAAACTGTTGAAATAGGTGGATACCAGCTCCTGGATGCAGGTTGGGATGTGGAAGAATTCTAAAGCAAATGTTATGAGTTGATGAGGGACTGAACCATAGGCGTTTCACAAATCCAGCCAGACAACGTGACAATCTGAAAACACAGATACAAATCTGAAAACACCAATACAAATCTGAAAACACACATATGTTTGTTTGAAAACACGGACACGCCTTTTTGACAGAGATCTCACTCTCACTAGCGGTGGCAAAACTTAAGTTGAAACACGTGTGGTAAACAAAACAAGGGATTTGTGTTTAAGTAGAAGTACCTTAAAAAATTCTTGCTCAAAGCCCCAAGAAAAATACAAACTGAAAAGAATATAAAGAAATACTGTACTAATCTTATTTAGCCATACTGATTAATCAATACAAATATATTTTTTTCTATAACTAGAATATGTGCAATTCCTGAAGAAATTGCATGTGAAGGTGAAACACCTGAAAGGAGAGGTGTTGGGCAAATCGATTAAAGTAGGAACAGTCAAAATCGGATGAAGAATGGCAAAGATATAAGTGAAGAACTGAAAAAGTCGAATTTTGGGTACATTTTGAATTCTGGGAAGAATAAAATAGATATACCCACATGGAATGGCGGGACTTGGGGGAATCGATTAAAGTTGAAATGGTAGGAATCTGATGAAGAAAGACAAAGATATAAGGGAAAAACTGAAAATGTGGAATTGTGGGTAAAAAAAAATGCATTGGCGGGCATTGGGGGAATTGATTAAAGTTGGAACGGCCGGAATTGGATGAAAAATGGGAAAGATATAAGGGAAAAACTGAAAAAGTGGAATTGTGGGTAATTTTTGAATTGTGGGTTAAAAAAATGCATTGGCGGGCATTGGGGGAATTGATTAAAGTTGGAACGGCCGGAATTGGATGAAAAATGGCAAAGATATAAGGGAAAAACTGAAAAAGTAGAATTGTGGGTAATTTTTGAATTCTGGGAAAAGGAAAATGGAAACCAGCATGGAAAGGCGGGAATTGGGGGAATCGATTAAAGTTGGAATGGTGGGAATCGGAGCAGGAATGGCCAAGTTAGAAGCTTACAGAGTTTTGGTGAGGAAAATGGGAACGAGGAATTATGGGTAAAATTATTATAATAGTTATGAATAACTGGAAGGTGTGAATCTGAGTAATATTGAGAATGTGACATGTATTAACTGAATGATGTGAGTGTGAAGTGGAGAAGCTTCAATGAAGAAATGTTAAATCAGCCACTGGGATTGAATTATGAATTGTAATCGGTGAAAAATATGGAATTATGGGAAAATATGAACAATTATGCATTATTGGAATGATGGGAATGAACCATAAGGCGGAATGAATGAGTTAAATGTTATGAATATGAAATAGGAAAGCTCAAAATGTGAAATGTATAATCTCCCATTGGGAATGAATGGGAAGCCCTCCCATTTGAAATGAATTATGAATATTTAAAGATGGAAAAACATGGAATTATGGGAAAATATCGAAATGTATTAATTACTGGAATGATGGGAATGATCCCTAAGACAAGATGAATGAGTTAAATACTGAAAATATGAAATGTGAAAGCTGTAAATATGAAACGTAAATTCACCCAATGTTAAGTCAACGGGACTTTTGGCGGGGAAAACAGGGAATTGTGGGTAAACGATCAATAATTAGATGAATAATAGAATTTTAATAGAATAATAATAAGATGAAATTGGAACGGCGTGAATCGGATGAACTGGGAAAGAGAAGATGCATGCCAAAAAACGGGCGGAATAAAAATAATAATAAAGAAAATGGCCGACAGGAAGGTTCCACCTTCACACAATTAATTTGACACCTAAATTATTTATGTGCAAATAACACCTGTCAAAATACATTTTTTTCCGCTTGCTGTCGATCACGTGTGCTGAAGGCTCAGGTAAGAATAACCAATCATGGCTCAGTTTGTGAATGCCACGTGACCAGAGGTGAGCCGTGATTGGTTGTCACCCTAGCCTTGAAGACCTGCGATGTCAATTTCAGTTGACAGCAAGTGGAAAAATGTGTCTGTCGCACATGTACATGAAACTGTTTACATTTACTGCTGAAAAAGTCTAAGTTCAGTATTCCTTTAATGCATTTTTATTATCCATTATATGATTATTTATGTACCTACGTAACGTCTTGTGTTTTGACAGCTTGGAAAAATGCAAGCAAAACACGTTCCCTTTTTCATTCGTTTAGGATTTCTCACTAGCCAAACCATGTGCTCCAGAACACTGAAAATTGCCTCACCAATGACCATAAAAATTCATATGAAAGTTAACAAAATAAAGGGCTCCAACGATTTGCAAAAAAGATACATATGCTTACTTCAGCAATAAGTTGCTTCACGTTCCAATTAATTTACTCTTATTTTGAAAAGAAAAATGCACTGTAAAAATGTGGACATTTTCCAAGAGTCACTATAGAACAATTTAGCAATACCAATGTGCATTTATGTTCCATTTCATTTACTCTGATTATAAAAAGAAAGGCGGCGCAGTGGTCAGCACGTCCGCCTCACAGTTTAGGGACTTGAGTTCAAATTGCGATTGGCTGGTGACGCAGCGCACGCTGTTGTCGATGCGGCCTCTGTTGACTCACTGCACGTTTTTTTTTTTTTGGGGGGGGGCTAGTCCACAGCAGCTGTTTGCAGGCGTCAGAGCTGCTCACATTGTGCCGAAGACCAGGTACTCCATGGCCTGCGCAAACGTCCAATAAGGTAAGCTTGGTTCATGTTTGACTTTGGCTCAAGGTTTCAACCTTCAACTTTGTATAATGACCACAGTTTTTTCTTCCCATCCATTTTGTGTCGTGTGCATCCATCGTTACCAATTTTTCCTCACATCTATTTATAGTGGTGTGAGGACATTAACTGGCTGATAGGAAAAGTCGTAGGGGCCTCAAAGCTTTTTCATGTAAATGCGAAGGTCGTCACATACTTTTGCTTTTGTTCAAAATTGACATCTCCATGTAGTAATTTCTTACTTTGCGGGATCTGATCTGAGAAGTAGTGAGTGTGAGTAATTCTGCCGAAAATCTGACAAGGCTCCAGATGGAAATGGTTCTCAACCTTTTTCCAAAATGGACCCCCGGTGACATATTTTTTTTCCAATAAGGTAAACTTTGGAACTGCATTTGTCGTGGTACCTCTAAGCGTATTTTTATTCAGCCACTCCAGAAGATGGATTGTGCCATCCATTTCATGTCAAGCTCATTTGCGGGAAACTGGTGTCATTATTTGAAATGCGCATCCACATAACAAAATAAAGGCATACAATCTGTCGCCTTGTTTACCAATAAGTTGCTTCATGTTCCAATAAATTTGCTCTAAACTTGGAAAGTGTGCTGCAAATAAAGGCATCCCACATTTTACAACCATAACACAATTTAGTCATACACTCAACTTCTGATGATGGATTGTGTAATATTAATTTTATTTCTTACACTGAAAACATATACTTGACAAAGTCTTTATTTTGCAGCACACAAGCGAGCACCCTGTTGCTTCAGTTTCCAATTCAGTCACTTTTCATTTGAAAAGGAAACCCCCCCCCCTGCACCGTTTCTGTCATGGCATTACAGAGCATTCAAGTTCTTTTTCGGAAGTCCCACATGGCTCCCCAACTGCCTGCCAGGACGTTTTAAAGTATGTCCCATCCAGTGGTTTCTCAGGAAAACCATGGACGAAAGCTATGAGACGTTTGAAGAGGAATTAGTGCCACAGAGAAAAGACGGCCTTCCGCCAAAGCTTCTTCGACGAATCAGGCAAGCAGGTGGTGACAGCGCAATCTTGCACAATCTGGGTGTTCAAATGTGCCTACTACTAATATGCGGTGCAATTAGAAGCAACATTCTGTGGACTCAAAGAGTGCGATGAAACATGATTTTTTTGTTCAGTGCAACAATCCTGAGCTGAATGCCTAATAGGACATTGGTGCAACAGAGCCCAGACAAGCAGAGGACGCGTACTTGCCAGGTTTTTTTGGGGAGTAGATTAGCAAATACTATTTTTGTAGATGGTCGGAAGGCCCCACCCAGAGGATCAAAGCTTGGCCTCCTATTTGGCCACATACATGCCAAGGACATAGAAATAAAGCTGCAAAAATTGATCAGCAACTCATCAATTTTTTGATAAGCAATCAACTGTTTTGAGATGTACTTTCTATTAAAATGCTCACAATACTTGCAACTTCAGACGCTCACCAGTAGCTATTTTCCTCTTTCTGTCATCACCCTTCACACAAGCAGGTTTATTATTCTTGTGTGGAGGGTTAAGGTTAGAGTCATAATAAATCTTTTGTTTTTATTTTGTGGAGAAAAAAAATCCACATCCTTTTATCTCCTATTTTTTATTACCAAATCACTAACTTGTGTTATGGCAATGGCAATTGCAGATATTGACTAGCTTTTAGTGATGAAAATAATAATAAAATATATATATATATATGTATGATTTACCGATTGACATAATAATCTACAGATTAATCGGTTGTTAAAAACAGGTAGTTACACACCTGCATACAAGTATTTCGATCGAATCCCGCTTCTGATGTCATTTTTTTCTGTCAATACATTACAATACATTATATGCATGCGTGTAAATTTGCAATCTTTTGCATTTTAGTTTTTTCTTCATTGTAGCTCTTTTTAATTCACCTCAATTTGTCTTGTTGCAGAAACGTATGCAAGCAGAAAAGCCAGAGAGGTTTGTAAGTAATCAAACAATATCTTTTTTTTTTTTTGGTGTTACTTTGTGTTCATGATACGTAATATGTCTGATGCACAGGAAATGTCTGCGGGTCATCAGCCCCCAAATGTACCTCAGACTTCTCCGATGGAACCAACTGCTCCCCGGAAAGGTGGGTTTCCCAGACAAAATTGGAATTGACTATTGAGCCACTAACAGTTCAAAATTATATGTTTTAGGGATGGAAGACTGCAAAACGGGTGTCGTAATGAAAAAGTTGTATTGGAACACCGCTAACTCTAAACAAGCCAAAGCAACTTATCTTGTCTTTTTCTTTGTCTCCCTTAAAAAAAAAAAAAAAAAAAAAAAAAGCCTTGTCCATGCAGAACCGGAGTCCGATTGAAACACCGTGGGAGAACATCACGCTCAACCGTTGTTTGTTGGTGGCCATCTCCATCCTGGTACTCACCTCGGGGTCCCACAGACTTCATGGTGAGCGACCAAACTGTTTCAAGGACAGACCACCTGAGTGCTGTCTTTTCAATAAAGCAGAAAGCCTACGTGGTGGAAAGCGGACAGCGGAAAAGGAAGAGCGGGAGGTCCAACTGAGCATCAGGCAGGCGAGTGCGTTATCACAGGGAGGCAGACCACCCAAGGTAAGCTCAAACCAAACCTCGACAAAGTCGCAACGCCACAAACACGCAACTTGCATTTTCAAGTTAGGGTTGGATATTTTTTTACCTTGAAATCTTTCTAGCCAGAGAAAAGCCTATGGAAGGTGCTGTTTTGGTGGCTGCCGGATATTGACGGAGACCGCGATAAACAGAAGAGGAGAGGAGCAAGCTTGGGAACTCTCAGAAACAAGCCGATACCGGACAAGAACCTCATGAAGCACGGCCATAGGACGCTGAAGACAAGGCGGGTCAAGAAAGCCAGAGAACAAGAAGCCGAAGACTAGAAGGAAAAGGACACATTGGAGACACTGCACATGTGCAAAAAGTGAAAAATGAAGAGGCAAAGACGAAGAAGGAAAAAAAAAAAAGAGTCCAAACGGATGTTTTTTCTTCAATTGTTGCATTGCTTTGCTTGGCCTAGCTTGTTAGCGCTAGCGCAACCCGCCATGCCATAAACATCACCTTGCTGTTTATTTCAAGATATACAATTTCAATGAAATACACTTTGTTCTTTTTATCACCAAGTAGCTCAAATATCACTTTGACCCCCACAACACAAATGCATCACTCATCCCTAATATGTAAGTTTGATACCATTTTTTGTCCTGACATACCAGCATGAGTACTCAAACATTGAATAGTCGTCGACATCAATAACAAAGTACTGAGACAACTAGTAGGGGTGTCCCAATCCGTTACTTATATGGGATAACAAGCAGATATCAGCCAAAAAATCTACATGGGATCAAATCGATCTGAATTGAACATCTCTCATAAAGTATGCACATTTGAGACTCCACTCCTGTCTGCGTCTGGCTCCAGTATGCAGGTTTTCATTGTCTACCTACCTGTTGCTCACAATAATTCTTTGTTTGAATAGTATCACTTGATGGAGCATCTTCGAACATTTCATGCGGAAATACAAATAAAAGCTGCTGTTGAATTGGATCGATATGGTAGAGTAATAATATTGGGTCAGAATTGTCGCCAAAGTATTCACAAATGCCTATTTCAATCCACAAGTGTGTAACCAAAGTCACAAATGCGTAACCAAAGTCACAAATGCGCATTTCAATTCACAAATGTGTAATTAAATCCACGTGCGTGACCAGTCACAAATGCGAATGAGAATTGTAGCAAAAGTATTGACAAATGCGTATCACAAATGTGTAAGCAAAGTCACGAATGTGCAGCGAGACTGGCAAATGTAGATACACAAATGCGCAACAGAAATTCACAAATGCGTAACAAGTGACACAAATGTGCAACAGAAATCCACAAATATCCAATAAAAATCCACAAATGCACGGCTGAAGTCACAAATGCGTAATGAAAGTCTAAACGTGTACGTTGCTTTTAACGAAAACAATTGAATGCGTACATAGGTCTGTATTTTTGGGCGATGTGCGAACACTCGGCCTCCTGGATTGGCTTCATTCTTACACGTGACTTGCTACCTGCTTTCCCCTCAGCCTCCTCTGCCAGCCTGGCTGCATCCCTGACAAGACCTTCAGATACCTCAGCCGTCTCCTTTTCATTCTTAACTCCTGAAGTTGGTCCTCTGCTCCCTTCCTTTTTTGTGCCTTGGCTTCTACCTCCTTCTTCTTCTTCTCCGCCTCAAGATGGACACGGTATCTGGTCCTGGCTGCTGCTACACAAGCCAACAAGCCCCTGAGGTCCAGTTCGCCCATACATCCCTGAGAATAAAAGGATTGTGTTTTTATTCACCCAAGATGAAAGGACTAAATAAGCACAGGTTGCTAAAGGAAGTGGCTAATTGGTCAATTAACCCTTTCTTATGGACACAAATGGAAGAAATTATTAAATGAACTGATAAAAAAAAATAATAATAATCCTTGTAAAGTCTTAACATTCTGTCCTAAGGGTCCAAAATGCCCCCCCCCCCCCCCCCCCCTTCAATAAACCCCTAAAATAAACCATCTTAATTGAATTTTAAATTTCTAATCTATTTTGCATGATGAAACAACCTGTTATTCATCAATTCGATTCAGTTTTATTTGTATAGCACCACTCACAACAAAAGTCATCTCAAAACTGAGGGCATCATCAGACTTGTATCTGAGTTTTCTCTTACACAGTGCAGAAAGACTTCATCTAACCAGTGGACATTTTTATGACAACACTGCTGTCATAATTGTTTTCTTTACTAAAGTAGAGGTTTGTTACTGCTATTGTTAAATATACTGCATAAGTGAAATGTGCAGAAATTAGTTTTGAATGAATTTTTGAATGGAAACTTCAGTCAATAGTAAACCGTGTGGAACTTTTTGGCAACATATTCTTATAAGAATTCAACTACAAAATACTAGTCTTCTCCCATTTTCTGAACCATTATCCCCACAAGGTGGGGTTCAGTTAGGGTTTCCATTCTCTAAGGCTGTTAGTGGCTGTTTTCAGCCGCTAAAAGAAAACGGCTATACTTTTTTTTTTTTTTTTTGCATACATGTGTTAATTAACCTCAGTCGTAATCAAAACTATCAAATATTTAAATATTTTTTTATAATTTTAATATTATAAATGCCACTTATATACGTAGAGTCACCGATTTGGGGCAAAAAAAACCCACACACAAAAAACGACTGATTTGTGTGTGTGCATGTGTGTCTGTCATTGTGTCTGTGGTTAATTGTACTTACTTTGAGGTGGGACAGTAAGTCCTTAGCAGTGGAGTGACCCATAAACTCGGGAGCCCAGGTATCGTGATTGAACCTGCACTTCATCCCAGAAGCGAATGTGCACATCCAGTTGCTTATTCTTTGTGGTCTGGTTGAGGCTCTCATCAAACATGAGCACGAACGGCAACTTGATTACTTCAGAGACCAGCTCTTCTTTTATTTAAACGGCTAAGCCAAACTTGGCTATATAAGCCGTTTTGTCTGCGTCAGAGTCGAGGTTCATACACTTAAAAAGCGCTGAAACTCCCTCGTTGCCATTGTAGGAGTGTTGCTTGGAGATCGTGTGCAGGGTCCACAAAACCTCAGCTTTCAGGTTTGGCGTGGATCCGAAGAGTGTCCGTAGATCGACCCTTGCAGCGGCTGTAGCAGGAGGAGGAGCAGGTGGAGCATCTGCATCTAGTTGGCTGAAGTTAGCTTCAGGAGGGGGAGCAGTAGCCGTTGGCCGGCTAGTGCTGGCCACAGGTTCAAACCTCAATAAATTTACACTTCCCCGTTACCTGCAGTGACATATCTATCTTGTAAATAATCTGAACACAGGGTATAAATGATACCCTCCTGATTGCGGTGCGGTTGAAATGATTAGTTCTGCCTCTCATTATTTACAGTACTTTTTATGAAATATTCGCGATTGACAAATAAAAACTCTGAAAACTTAATAGAGAGAAGTTACAACCAGCAGGCTTTTTAAGACCCAAATAAAAAAAAAAGACTTTTTCAAGACTTAAGGTATTATTTTCAAATTTGAAATTCAATGCTTTTAAGACTTATTAAGACCCCGCGGGAACCATGATTTGTGGATCTCGTTGCACATTTGCCGTTCTCACTGCACATTCGTGACTTTGATTACACATTTGTGGATTGAAATACGCATTTATGACTTTGGTTATGCATTTGTGGATTGAAACATAGGGAGCACCTAAAGGGACATGGAGAAAAAAAATATTGCAAGATCTCGCAATACTTTGCAAGCTTTCGCAATAGTGTTGCGGGATCCCGCAAGAAGTATTGCGAAATTTCACAATAAGTATTGCGAGAGCTTGCAATCCTAGTTCCTACATCAGTGAACCGGAAGTTAAATAAACACAGCAATTGAGCAGCCTGAGCCGACACATCATCCGCAATACTTTGCGAGCTCTCGCAATAGTATTGTATTTTTTTTCCCTCAATGTCCCTTTTGGGGCTCCGTAGAAATACGTATTTGTGAGTACTTTTGCTAAAGATTTGCAGTTCTCGCACAACCGTGACTTTGGTTACACATTTGTGGATGGAAATATGCATTTGTGACTTAGGTTACGCATTTGTGGATTGAAATACGCATTTGTGGATTGAAATATGCATTTGTGGATTGAAATATGCATTTGTGAATACTTTTGCTACAATCATGACCCCATATCAGTATGGTATGGGAAGTGCCACTCTTTTAAAGAGAAGACATCTAGACAAATCTTTTTTCTTAAACAGAAGAAAATTTAATAGGAAAATCTTCAAAAGTAAGTTGAACACGGTCAATTGTTAGCCACTGCCAGAGCCTCGGGGGGCGGCGGCCTCATTGGCATGGGGGGCATGGGCATCTGAGGGGGCATTTGAGGAGTAGCGGGGGCACCCGGGGGGAGGACCATCCCACCCGGAGGCGGGGGTATGGTCTCGTTTTGTGGGCGGGGCGCACTCATAAGGGGAGGGGGGCGCTTCATTCCAGCAGGCGGCGGTGCACTGCTTGGTGGGAGGAGGGCTTTTTCCATTTTAAAGTGGAACTGAAGGAAGAACTAAGGGGGAGAAAGAAAACACTTAGACCACTCACTCTCTACACTCATCAAAGACTCTGGTCCGGTACCTGTTTTGTTTCTCGATTCCAGTGTGTCCAGAAGCGGCTCTCGGCTTTGTCGATTTCTCTACTGGGGACCTTAAAAAAAAACACAAAACAAAACAAAGGAGCCAAGGCATTAATATCATGACACAGCCTAGACCGAGAGGAAATCAAAGGGGACGGTCACCTTAAAAGCAATGGTCTCGTAAGGTTCTGCAGCCAGCAACAGGTACTGCCAACGGCGGTCCGGGGGCTCAATGCGCTGTTCGTACGCGGACATGAAGCGGTGCCGGGGCCCAATTCCTTCCGCGACTTCCGGGTAGTCAATCTGAAGGTGGTAAAAACCCACTTTAGCTTCTTCCTTTATTTCTGTTACTTTCATTTTCATTCGATTCCCACCTACCTGGAAAAGTAAAGACTGTTGCCCAGTCTCGGGATCCCTCTGTTTGGTTACTGAGAAGGATGTGGTAAGTTCAGTTAATTCATTGATATAACACATGCAATATGCAAATTTCACAATGAAATTGAAATGCACAATAACCTTGCCAGGTTGAACTTTATATGACTCAATTTAAGAACACACAAGCCAATGTTTGGGGTGGCACAATGGAAGACATGTACGACACACTATGGAGGTCTCGAGTTTAATTTGGCCTCTGGCCTTCCTGTGTGAGGTTTGCGTGTTCTCCTCGTGCCCACCCATTTTCTCCGGGTACTCCAGTTTCCTCCCACATTCCCGAAGACACGCACGTCAGGTATATTGGACACACCGTTTCCCTAGGTGTGTTTGGGAGCTTCAATGGTTGTGTGAACCCCACCCACCTGCCACCTAAGCGAAGATAAGTGGCTAAGGATTTGGATGAATGGGTGGATGAACAATGTCTTTGGAAATGTTGCGAATTCTGGAGAACCGCAAACCTAGGGGCGTCCCTGTACAATTTTTTTCACTTCCAATACCGTTATTGCAGCCTAGAGTACTGTCTGATACTGATAATATGAACCTGATAAAATATCTGCACAAACGCTTTAATCAATCAACTTAATGTGAAATTTTGGAAGTATGAAATTTTAGATGATCAAGTGAAACTACTCAATCAAAATACAATAGTGAACAACAACAGTAAGCATGACAAAATATGGCCCATTTCATTCCAAACATTTAGGTTGCACACAAAACATTGAGAAATGACCCTACAAAAACGATCATCTTTAAAGTGCAAAGTAACAATTCAAGGTTTTTACATTCATCATGTGACTGGAAGAACACTGGCTGAGACAAATAAAAATGTCAGAGTTCAGATGTAGACCGATATAAACCGATACTGGTTTGTGAGCTGATGACAAACGGACAGCCAACGGACACCCTTACGCAAACACATGTAAACATTGAATAGATACACAAGTGCATATTGAATAGACCCATTATCGGCATGTCTGATTTTCAACGCAGGTATCTGGCATTGAACAACAAAATATGTAAAAAAAAAAAAAAAAAAGTTGATAAATTAGGGATATTCCGTGTAATTTTTTTTTTCAGACAAACACTAGAATGCTTACTCGAGTGGTCATTGATACCAATGTCAATAATGCTTTGAAACTTAAAATCTTTAAAATATCATTTCAAAAAGACAAACAGACACAAATATTTTCCCTTTTACAGAAAATGAATATCTGCTCCAAATATCAGTTGTCTGACTCCTTAACCAATAATAATCGAATCGACCAAGGAAAAAAAATAGTCTGCTTCTAACGTGCATTCAAATGTCAATTTGAGTTCACCTGCAACAATTATAGTTCACTTTTTGGTCATGATGAAATTTGAACAGCAATCCCAATATGCCAAACATTTTGTGAGCAGTTAATAATGATTTTGCTGCACACTACCTTTATATCCGGGCCGACCAATTTTCACAAACTTCCTGACCTCGACCTTCATCTTTGCTGGAGCTGGTTGAGCAGGAGCTTCTTTGGCCTCTTTAGCAGCTCGCCGTGCACTGAACGAAAGCAATACAAAAAACAAATAGCATGAAAACAAAGTCAGAGGTGGCGGTGTAACTTTTATCTTGTCACAAGAGTGCCAAACGTTGCACTGAGACCAAAAAATAAATAAAAATAAAAAACTTGTGATGCTTACAGATTGGTCTGATGTTTCTTTCCTTGTGTATGGGCTAAGTAACTGCCCTGTAATGACAAAGCGCACAGAGTTAATACTGCACTTGAACCGCAAAACAAAGTGTATGTATATAGCCAAATTGTTACCTCGTTATTGTGTAGCGTCAAGCAAAGTTTGCACTCATATGATCCTAAATGATTCTTCATAAAGTAGGGATCTTTATTGATGTCGATGGTCTCCAGAGCCAGCTGGCGTAACCGCTCTCGTCTGTCCCGATTGCTCTCCGAGGATGACGCCACCCCTCCGCTTCCCGTCTTCCCTCCAGCTCGATGTTGAAAATCCATATTTGCGAACTGACTGACCGACAACCAAGATGCTGGCAGGCAAATGTCCAGTTGATCCAAAGCTGGACAGCAACTTTTTTTTATCTTCTCGTCTTGGGTTACCTAGCAAGTAAGTTAGAGGTTTATGACCATTTGTAGACTAACTTTTAAGCCGCTGCAAATTTGAGTCCATAATAAATAATTAATTTTATTTATAAAGCACTTTACATTCAACTGAGTTTCAAAGTGCTACAAAAAGAGACAAAAAACTGAATAAAAACAGTAGTGTGAAAACATAACCTCTAAAAAAAAACAAAAATCTTATGCAAATGCTTTACTAAAAAGGTGCGTTAGAGAACACATCTAAGCGAAAGAAGAGCACACATATAATAATGAAGATAGAGGCTGAGTCACTCAGGTAACTAGAAAAGGTAGGCTTTTTTCTTGCAGCATCTTAAAAAGCAAACTTCAGTTTTTGCCGGTGCTGGCTGCTCTAAAAACCACTTCTCACTACGCCTCAGATTTATATTTCGGACCGGAGGGGACGGAGGGGGGCTGGCTGCTCCAAAAACCACATCACAAACATATGAACTGTTATGCTAAGTGCACACCGAACGCCGAATCATTCACAGAATCGCGGGGGTTTCTGTCGCTGTTGTACTTTTTGTCCACTTTGTCGCGCGAGGAGAGGGGAGGGGAATGGAGCGAGCTTGCTGTGCATTTTACAGTAGATCCGGAAAGAAGAGCATTGCTGAGAACTTTCACTTTTCTGGGATGTGACAGAGCCAATATTTTCACCGACAGCACCTTTATTCTTCGCGGCCACACTCGCCTGCAAAAAAATAAAACTTTCAATCTCGCAATCAAGTGGCCGAGACCGTGCTAAATATTGTGCTGACAATGCTGCGCTATCGTTAGCTTAGCACAGTAACTACGGTTCAAAGCTCAGCTGGCCGTGTTGGATCGCTCCCAGTGAACGCAAAGCGGCCGCCATGATTCATTCCTGCCCCCTGCGTGAGCAGTTGAATGTTCCCGAAGTTGATTGGCTGTGGTGACGTGAAACGCGGAAAAAGTAAAAAATAATAATAAATAAGTTCACACGAAAGGCGAAATTTTGCTTCACGTGATGCACGGCCATTCGCGTCCCTCGCGTCGCCCGACATGCATTCGCGCCCAGTCACGCGAACTCCATTGACTACAATACAAAATGCTCCGCTTTTTCGCCTCGTTCGCGTTCAGTGTACCCGAACCATTAAACTAAATCATCTCCAAAACATTATTTCGGGTGCAGCCCACGCGGCCCGGTACCAGTTGATCCACGGACTGGTACCAGTTCGCGCACTGGGGGTTGGGGACCACTGGAATAGATGACTACGTGTACATGTAAACTGTCATATATGAGGATAATCGAGGCGATATTGCACTTGTGAGAAACCCAGTATGTAAGCAGAGGTGTAAACACGTTAACATCAAATACCATTTCATTAGATCCACATTAAAAAAGATGAAAAGATGACACTAATTTACTGACCTACTAATGACATGGCTTCTGATGTTATGACCAAGCCTGTTTCCAAACTGAAAATGGGAAAATTTGCAGAAATCATGTTTGGTGTGTCATTAAACGTCATGTTACTTATGTTCATTTAAGAATGTGAAAGTTGTATAATATACAAGTCATTCATAAGTGGGATTGTTGAGTGTTATTGTATAACGGCTTGTTACTGTAATATCCTTGTTTGTCAAAAGGGGAGCTGTTGCTGACATATGTTTATATAGGACAATAGTAGAAGTGTGCTTGATGTTCGAGCCTTCTCGGTATTCCCTTCTCTCTCTGCACTTGACTCTCATGGAGAGCAGTTCATTCATGTGTGATATTAAAATAAAGTGCTCCAGTGTCTATAGACAGTGAAGTTGTCTGTCGTGTTGGAGGGATTCATCCGCTGTGGCCCGGCAAAAAAAGGGTGTGAGCTTGGTTGGTAACATAACCCAAAATTTTAACAGTTTGCTTGGAACACTTGACTGTATAAGCCTAAAAAGGACTTCTTGGATCTCCCATTCACCATGAAGCTTTGAATGCCGTGGTTAAAAAACGCGGTCGAATCTTCTGTTTTTTTTCCCTTTCAGCCAGAGCCTAGCATTCTCCCCTCCCCTCTTGCACGCACGTCAATCAAATGCGCTAACACATTAATTCAAAACGGGAAACAAACGTTAATGAATGAAAACACAATACATACTAAATATGTTACACGTTTCATTTACAATGGGTGAGTACGTACATACAACGTTGGTTTTAACATCGGAGTGAATTATTGAACTCAAACAGTAATATTTAAGTGAATTATTGAACTCAAACAGTAACATATATTTGTACACACGTTAGTGCCAATAAACAGGAGGAAAGCGCTTGCTCATTTTGTCTCGATGGAATGGCACAGACGAGCAGACGTTTGCACTCACTTTTGGCTACATTCAATCCTTTGCAAATGAAAACACAATTTTGCTTTTATAACGTTCTTTTTCTTGTTTGGTGCTTGCTGAGCTGTGTAATTGACGCGGCGGACCAGATTTTTCAAGTCTTGCGTAATGTTGACGGACAATGGCGGAGAGGACCGCGGCGGATGCTTTGGAATCGCTCTCATTCAATATACCGAACCGCTAATGAAATAGCACCACATTTTGATTGGTACGGGTTTCGACTTTTCTCCTATAATAATCATACAGGTTCAATTATCACACCAGCACACATTTTATGCTTTAGTGACAAGCCGAATTGCTTTCGAAAAACTTTATTTTACCGGTGACTTCTGAATGAAGTGTGGCGAAGCTCATGTTAACGGTTAGCCAGCCGGTAACGAAGCGTTTCTCACACGAAAGTAGAATTACAAAGAAAAACAATAAATGTACGCAATTCGATTGTCTCCAGCAATACACATTTATAAACACTATTAATACTCATTTGGAATGGCGTGTTTAGTTTATTTGGAGACAACACTTACCACCAGCACGCCTCAAGAATCTCGCAAACAGGAAATGCAACTAAGACGCCTGCGCACCAAGCTTAATTCTTCTTTGCCACCAGTCTCCACTTGCTTCAATTTGCTTGCGCCGCCTTTTGGTCAGAAGGCCCGTAGAACAAATGGCGAAGCGCCTCTACGCGCCTACAACCGTTAGTTGAGATCAACACTTTGAAGCATTTTTAATAGTTTGAATGACTCTTTCTAACTATCGTGCACTGAGGCCAAATCCTTATGCATGTTGACATAGAAATAAACTTCTCATCCGCAACAAAACAAAAAATTGTTTTTAGACCATTTAGTCTTGTATAATGCTCTAAATATGACTTTAGGGGTGTGCCAATACACTATTTTATTCGGAATCGCGATTCTCATTTACCACGACTTAAATCGCTATAAATGGTCATTAAATCGATACTTAAATAAAAGATATCGAGCGCTTTCTGTCAGCTCTGCTTCTCTCTCGTGCGGGGTTCCCCAAGACTCGGTCCTTGGCCCTCTCGTTCTCCCTGTACTTGCTCCCACTTGACTCTATACTTAGGAAGCATGGTATTCCCTTCTACTTTTATGCCTCTGACAGCCTGATTTATCCTTCTTAAAAAGAAAGACGCTCACTCCATCGCTACATTAGTTAAGTGTCTTGATGACATAAAAGCCTGGATGTCACTAATTTTTCTAAATTTTAATGAAAAGAAAACTGAGGTGATGGTTTTTGGTGGCTCCACTGGAACACCCCTTCCAGACCTGGGCTCCTTGGCCCAGCATGTTAAACCCACCATCACCAACCTAGGAGTAAAAGTCGATGCAGAGCTCAAATTTGACAACCAGATCAGGACGGTTGTTAAATCGAGCTTCGACCACCTGAGGCAACTGGCCAAAATTAAGCCAATTCTCTCAAGGCAGCAGTTCGAGGTAGTTATCCACGCCTTCATAACTACCCAGCTGGACTATTGTAATGCCCTTTATTTGGGGGTCAGTGCCTCGGCCATCTCTCGTCTGCAGATGGTCCAGAACGCTGCAGCACGTCTTTTAACAGGAACACGCAAGCATGAGCACATTTTCCCCATTTTAGCTTCACTCCACTGGTTGCCTGTACATTTTAGGATTCATTTTAAAATCATTTTATTTGCTTTTAAATCCCTGAACGGTTTTGCCCCTCCATACCTTTCTGAGCTTCTGCACCCCTACACACCTGCTCGCTATCTCAGGTCAGCTGATCACCTGCTCCTGAGAGAGCCGCAAACTAAGCGGAAGCTCAGAGGGGACCGTGTCAGGTGCTGTTATTCCAAAACTCTGGAATAACCTGCCTCAGCACATTAGGCAGGCCTCCCCCCTGCCTGTTTTTAAATCACTTGACAAAACCGACGGAAATGGCATCAACATCCTTGTAAAGGTCCGGTGCAACAACGCCTTGGAAAGAAGACGGCTCAACCCTAACCCTAACCCTAGGGCACTCGGCTGTTGGTTCCCCTCCTTCTGATAGAGGTTCGTCCCTCACTGTATTGGGTGATGCGGACTCGTTAATGTCCCTTTTGCGCACTGCTTTGCGGGAGCTACAGGTGGACATCCCTTGTCCCCGAGTAGGTTCTGAGGGACAGACTACCGGTGACGATGCCTTTTATATATGTCCCCTGTGTCAGGTACATGACGTTTTTGTTGGTATGCATTCTCGTCTCGCGCTTGTGCGAAGGCTTATTCCGTGCTTTTAGCACCGCCTCTGGCGGTCTGGAGGGGCGAAATAGAACCCACGTCTTCTCCTTGGAGTTTAACACTTCGTAAGACAGTGGAGTTTTTAGTTTTATTTTATTCATCTATTCTTTTATCCCTATCATTTTATTCGCTATTTTATTCTTTTTAATCCTTCATTTTATTTTATGTTATACCTTTACTCTTTTGTCTTATCAGATTTTGCGTTTTACATCCTTGAGCTATTGTGTCTGTTTTTACGATGTTCTTATAGTTTTGTACAGCACTTGGGTCAGCTGTGGCTGTTTTAAAGTGCTTAACAAATAAAGTTGTATTGGATTGACTTGGCATCTGTCGTATTCGCTGTGTTATGACGTCACCACACAGCCCTCTCAGAGATTGTCTAAGTTGCGCTGTTTGAACGCAGTCTTGTCTCTTTCCCCGATCACGAGTTTAAATGTTTATGTTCTGACTTTCAGTTAATTTGTTCAAGACGACCCTTGCCAAGCTTTTACTATTTTGCCACAAAATGAGCAAACAAGAAGCTTGGGGATGAGAACTCGATCAAATTCGTGCCGATCGAGACGCGTATTGAACTCCCACAGGAGCAACGCCTGTATGCATAGTGTTGTTTATTAAATTTTAAACGTGATATTTGAAATGTTTGATGTCAGGTGAAGGAATCTAGAAAAAGCTTCTTGCCTTAAACTAGTTCCTAGCGTGTTCATTTTTGTTGAAAGATCGCCCATACCACAACATAGTGAAACAATTGATTTAATCCAGACAGAGTGGGAAAGTACACAAGGCCTCGGACCAGTCCTGCCACAGGTCAGAGCAGAAAATGGCAACGTTTCACCTTCAACATTCAGTTCTTATACCCTTTTGGGGCATCTAGTCCCACTGTGGAATGCAAGTGTGTGTGTGTGCGTGTACGTGCGTGCGTGCGTGGGGGTCTGTTTGCTGTGGATGGTGTCTTCAAAAGTCTTTGTTCTGCCGGCCATTCTTTGAAGCGGGAGGAAGTCTGAGCACCATAAACTCTGACTGATATCTTCTCTTGAAGGCCACACCTAGCCTTTTGCCCATGGTGGAATGTTGGTCGGGGGATGTCATCTGTTCCTTTTGGAGGTGCCGACTTGTCTTTATTTCTCCTGGGCCAAGAGTATATCTGCTTTATACTGACATTACGTCGTCTCAATCTTTATTTGAATTACACAGTTCCATGTACACACTATTTTATTGATATATTGAATTTGAAAAATATGAATTTCCTTCAATCCCCCAATTGACCTCCAATTATAAGAGGTCACAGACCAAAAGGATATATTCACATGGCAACAGTGCCATAGCCAGGAGGACAGCCAGCTGCCTCCACATGAATTGGGTCAGGATCCAGCGACACAAGATGTAGTTGCTCAATCGGGTCCTTGTCCCCGAAAGCCACGTGCATGATCCTGGGAACAAACGGCTGAAGCAAGAGACAATTGTAGCACTTGTTATGCTGTTATGTGAATTATGATGTTGGTTTGGTATTATAACTTAGGCTAGTGCAGAAGATCTTGGCTCGGCTAGGAGGAAAGTGAGGTGCTCAATGATGAACAGAATGCATATAGTCAGCAAGGTGTTGTTATTATGTACAGTGAAGACAACAAAATATATACAATATATACAATGTGCACAAGGTTGGTTGGTTGGCTCACTCAGTCAGTGAGTCACACGGCAGGTGAACGCACTGGTCAGTTCGCTCGTGGGTTTAGCTCGCCATCAACGGGAACCTGGCCTGTATGAAACAGGACCAGCGATACATATGGTAATCTACCATTACACATCATTCACCAAGTAAAACAACATTTTACAATATCACTTGATAAATCATATCACCATGATCATGATTGTCATGTACAATAAATAAATCCTAGGGTTTTCAATAGCAAATTGTCACTGCACAAGAGTACTCTTTTATACATCAAGCATTGACACGATAGCCTTAGCATATTAGCCTTAGCATATTAGCGTTAGCATGATAGTGACAAGCAGCATGCTGACTCACCAGTCCCTCGTTTACACAAATCATGGCGTGCACAATTTCCCATGAGAAGGGCGGAACATCTGCAATGGTCTGCAATGGTGGCAGCACAACAGTTACTGTCGTGGTCGAAGCCGATTATCGCGGATTCAAATCGGCTACGTTCGTACCTGTGTATGCTACGGTCCGTCCCGCACCCAACTCACGAGGGAATGCCGGGCGCGGCCATGTTTAAAAAGACGTGCACACGACGTCTCGCGATCGATCTCGCGATAGGTCGACACGAAGAAAGTAGCTGGGTTACACAATACAAAAACCATACTGCGATAGCTCACCCAAAACTATCAAAACGGTGGTTCTCAAAGTGACAACAAAGCCCCTCCATCCGCCCAAAACGATGACATGACAGAATGGAAGAGGTCGTTGTCCACCCTGGACATAGTTTTCAACTTAATAGACATTGCTTACACAAGAGGCTAAATTTGGTCATGATGAAGATTGATCAACTTTGCATTCCATTGGGTGTGGTTTCAACCAATATACTTTCAAACCCTGCTGTTATCTAGCTGCAAGCTTTGTTGGGACCTGCGGGGGATGCCGATTGCATCTAAATTGGTGGGGTCGTCCCTGCACCTCAAGCGTTACCTCCTACATCAAAGGCAGCAATCGCACGTCGGCTCCGGGGGAGCCAGGAGCACCAGTGGCTTTAGGGAGGCTGTAAAACACTCATGTTGAAGCACCAAACACAAAATGCATAGAAGCACTGAATACGTTACATAAACATAGTTCAATTGCAGGAATACTACTCCATAATATCCCTGGACAGCGTACCCCCTTTTGTTAAATTGTTAAACAAACAATTGAACACCATCAAAAAATACATAAACAACCCCACAAAGCAGACTTCAGGAATAAAGATTGAACAGAAAAAGAAAATGAGAGAACATATAAAAACAAACCAGCAAAAAATAAAAATAATCCACAAAAACTAATTCTCAAAGGGGCAGGACATGTCAATGACACGTGGTACCACCTGTCCCCTATTGAGCCCAGCTGAACCTCGTAAGAGGTCCATGCACTAATATTGAATGGACCCAACTAAAGGAACATAAGAGTTTGAACTTAAAGTAAGTCATTAGATGTTGCTACATCCTGCGTATGAGAGTGTGAAACTGTAAAGTGCTGGGCTTGTGACTGGTGGAGCAAGACAATGTGTGTTGCAAGGGGGTGCAAGAGTGGAATGTTGCAGAACAAGCGGTGGTGGTCGCAAGGAAGATGCAGGGACGAGATAACCCCGAGGCAGCTGATGGAAAATAACTGTGTGGAAAACTACAACCAGGAGGAGCAAGCAAGCGATTCTGCAGGGGATGAAAGACCAATGAGAGCAAGCTAAAGTTAACTGCAGTCTACACATAGCCAATAGAATAATGCCAAGATACCTTTGTTACTGTGCCATATGCATATTGTGTAGTATAACTCTTTGCTGGGCAACTTGGATGTGACGTACATCTGCTGGTGGCAACAGAGGCGTACAGAGCTGTATTGAGAGGGACCCGAGACTCAGGTGCTGTGTGTTAGGAATAAATCCACTCGTGTGTGAAAATGCCAGCTTCCTGATACCTTTCTATTGCAGAACAAGCAAATTGTTGGATGAGTGGCAGTTGGGTAAGGTCACAAATTGGAGTCAGATTACACACTTGAGTTTATGTTGATTTAGAAATAAAATTCCAACACAACCAATGGAACGTCCGGCGAATGTGCCCCCGCTCCCACACTGGCAGATGCACAATGCAAAGAGAAGAGACCAGTGACAACAGCTGCTCCCAGTAGGGTCTATACCCTTTAGGGATCCAGGTCTGGGTAGAGCAAACCCAAGGATGGACCCGGCATCAGACGGCCAGTCAGGAGTCCAAAAGGTGTGAACCCTTTCTGCTGATTTACAGATTGTCTGATGGAAAACAACGCCAATGGCAGGGCTTGGAGCCAATTCAGCCCTGTCTGATCGCACCTATATGTGAGGTGTTGTTTGAGTTGTATTCATGCGCCCCACGTGGGCCTGTGATTGTGAATACCACATTGGTCCAAATTCACGTTTGGGGCCCATAATTTCCTCAACCATAGCCAATGGGGTTGGAGTGAAATGTGAGCCGCTGTTAGATCTAACAATCCGCGGGAACCTGCGAGCCAATTGATGAGAGCTTTGATCAAAGACAGCGCATCCTCTTCAGCACAGGGTTAGGTCTTTGGGGATCCTGAAAAAGTCTTGACAATAATTGATTGATTGATTGATCCTGAGAAAGTCTCGACAATAACTGAAAAATAACTAAAAAGGTACCTTTCGCCCTGGACTTAGACCCACATGTCAGTATAGTCCACTACATTATTGGGCACCGGCCTTTTTCTGTTTGATGTAATTTTGTTTTAGTTGTGGGGCCCACACTCTAAGTCTAACATTTCATACACCCCATTTCATTCATACGACAATTCTTCTCCTTCATGACAAATCATATCTAATTCTTTAACTAATACTTTTAGGGAGCAGATCAGGGTGCCACCAGTGACGGAGTCTAGACAATATGGACACATTACTTTTGTGGGTCACTCCATGGGTGTCGTCCAAGACACAACCATGCAGTCGCCAAGTGGCAGCACCACACGTCTTGGCCCTCTCGGCGGGCTGAACCAAAGACTCATCTGTTCTCCATATTTAACCACTTCACGCTCCACTAACTTTCACCTCTTTAAACGCCAAGTCCCGACACCGCAGACTGGTGACTCATAGCTGCTTTAGCCTCTGCGCCGGTAGATTAGGTTTTTCCCGTGCCACTGACTGCCACCTCTGCTGGTCTGTCCTTCATATTGTCCAACCAAGTCCATGTGAGCCACTAGATCCCAGGTAGCTGTAACAAACACTTGACTCTGCCAGGCGGAAAGGTCCATGTACAGGCAACCAACTACACAAGTCAAATCAGAAAAAATTGTCACCTTTTACCGTTCTGCCAATTCAAGGGCTACCCACACGGCCTTTAATTCCATCGCCGGAAGTCGCTGATTGTCGAAACGGTCTGGAAGTCTGAGGTCGGTTCCTCCGGGTCAGGGGCCTCCACACCCGCGGCGTTGGCATGCAGGGTCCTAAAGTCTTCCTCCAGCAACAGCCGTTGGTGAAGGAGACCCTATCCCCTCGGAGAGGACACCACGAAAGTCTTGTCTGGCTTTTAAGTCTCGGGTCGTCATCTCAACGCAGTCATGTCAAAAATTGCACTTGTCGTCAGCATCACTGTAACCTGTTCTGTGACACTTTGAACCCCAATCCACCAAGTCGAGTAAGATATAAAGGAGTAGTTGTCAAAGGGATTTAAGCCAACTCACCAATTAATAAGTTGTCAACATTTTGGATCAAATAGCGCCCTCCGGTACCTCTTTCGTTTGTTGCACTTCACGCAAAAACTTATTTTGAAAATCCCAGGGCTTAGCCTCCCACCTTGGGAGACGTGTGTGTATTGTAATGTACAGCCGTTAAATCTAAAAGCAAAATATTGTCTTTACTCTTCTGCCAGTAGCAGGGAGAAAAATGCATTAGCCAATTTAATCACAGTGAACCGTTGCATTGTGAGGCTCAACCCGCTCAAACAGCGATGTTTGATCTCGGCACAAGAATGCAAGAGGTTTTCAGTAATTTTGTTAATTTTCCGAAGGCCATATGCCATAATTTACACAATCCGCTTTCAAAACTGGGAGAATGGGAATGTTGAAGTAGGAGTCCGACTCAAGGACTCCGACCTCACACAGTCCCTAAAGAGTGTTAGTAATGCGACCTGCCGACTTAGGTTTGCATGCGCATTGGAGCACGCCAAAATGATGATGTGTCACTTTGAATGGTAACGGAAGAACAGGGTGGCAAAAACTTATGTCAGCGGGGCCCCCGGACCACAACGAGTGTCGGCAATTTGTCCAAAAGCGGAGCAGCGTCCTCGTGGTCCGCGAGCTCCCTGCCGTGAAATCGAGAGCGTGTGACATGCTCCAGCAACCCGGGATCCACAGCGTCAACCTGGATACAAAAACATTCAGTGCTCTGGGAATACATTACCAAGGAAATTTCACTTTGTGTTCAATCACTGGCCAAATAGCATTACCACACCATGGGTCCCAGTTCACGTGCCTCCCAGCCTGCTCCTACAGCCAGTTATGTGTGGTGTGAATGACTCACCTATCATGAACAATTGAGATTGCTTATCTGTCAGTGATGTGTACGTCGCAATGCCTTTTCTCTCCACAAAAATTTGGTGACAGGTCAATTTCCACTCATCGCCTTTGATTGTTTGAAATGCTTCCTAATAATTAAATCATTGTTGCAGAAATACAACAGTGTGAGATGGAGAGAGTCGGCTGAGGCAGGAGGAGAACAAGTCGATTCAGGGTTTTCACCGCAGGAACGTCAAGTAGACACTCCCTCCCTCCTTTAGTTCATGTAGATGGCTGCTTGTGTCTTTTTTCATAGGTCTTGCCACATGCGATGAATAGGTGTTTGATTGTCAGTCAACACCAAGCGGTGGGTGAGAGTTTGTCCAGCAATAGAAGTCATTTTGTGGTGTGGAGACAGGTAGAGTTGTGGGACCAACAAAACTCATCTTTTGCCCAGTCACAGTCATCTGCATAGAGGTGGCTGATGACCGCCTGCTGGTGTGGCTTGCTCAGTTGATGCTGTCGCCAGGGTGCAGGCCCACACTGCCCAAGTCTTTGCCTCGTGGAGGTTGTCTTCCTCTGTCTCCCCTCGGGGGAGGAGGGTCCTGGTGCTGGCTTTGTTCTGGCAAAGGAAACGTGCACTGTCTCCACCGATGGTCCATACCGTCACACCTGAAGCAGCCTTGATTTGGAGCTTGGTGAGAGCCGCCTTGACCTTCGTTGGTGTTGCCCCTTCCACAACACGCCCCTCCGCCTCTCGCCAGCCGTCCCTCAACCATCCACATCCGTTGATCTGCTACCTTCTTTTTGGCCTGTGTGTCATTTGCTTTTTTCCGCGCTTGTGCTAATTGAAGTCTCAGAAGCCGTTCCTGCATTCCTTTCACTTCCTCATCAAATTTGTTTTGCCTGTGAACATATAATTTTACGTGGTGAGTCACATGCTGATTAAAATAAACCTCATTACCTTCCAGCAGATCAGGGTCTTCAGAGAGCTTCTCCCTGACCTCCATGGAAAGTGTGTCTAGATGCACATGTCTACAAATCACACAAGGCGGCTTGTCGCAAGATGAATGTGAACCGGTCTTATCTGTCAGCACGGTCTGGCAGGCATTGAGGTGTGCAGCGGGATCCATGGTGGAGTTTGAAGTCTCCTGTAAGTTTCTACTGCCTGTGCATCTAATGACTCTAATTAGTTTCTATAATTTTATCTAGTTAGATATAACAAGAACAACCGCTGATCTACTTCTTCTTTAATCACACCAGAATGTCCGTTTTCTTCTCTACATTTTTTTACTTACTTCTACTTGTATTTTACTACGCCACTCTCAGCTAAATAGTGCACTTATCCGAACTTTTGAGTGACAAGGTTCACTTCATGTCTACATTTTTGTTTGTAGTATAATTCCATTTAGCCTTGCATTTCTTTTCAGCTGCTGTCAATATGTTCAGCCTGTTTATCCATTATCTACCATAATGCGATTTGTTTAAAAAAAAAAAAACTCTTGCAAACTATACTATATGAAACAATAAACATATCAACTGGTTCATCCTCCTTTTGCACAGTTGAATCTATTTTACTGTAAGATCTGATACTATCTTGCTAATCTAATCATGCTAATTATTACTCTACAAGGCATCAATCTTCTACCTTATAGATTCATATTTTGTAAAGTGCCAGGCTTTCCTCCACTTTCATTTACTTGTTTTTTGAGCAGGGACAGTATACAAAAATAATTCTGCCCTTTCTGCCTCCTTTTGTCTTAACATGTAAAGGAATCTAAGAGTTTGAGCTTAAAGTAGTTCATTAGATGTTGCTACATTCTGTGTATGAGAGTGTGAGACTGTAAAGTGAACAAAACAATATGGGGTGCAAGGGAGTGTAAGAATGGAATGTTTCAGAGCAAACGGTGCTAGTCGCGGGGACGAGATGACCTTGGCATCTGGTGAAAAACAACTTTGAGGAAAACTACAACCAGGAGGAGTAAGCAAGCGATTCTGCAAGGGAAGAAAGACCAATGAGAGCAAGCTAAAGTTAACAACAGTATACACATAGCCAATAAAATAATGCCAGGATGCCTTTGTTCATGTGCCATTTGCATATTGTGTAGTATAACTCATTGCTGGGCAACTCGGATGAGAGTACGTCTGCTGGTGGCAACAGCAGCGTACAGGGCTGTATTGAGAGGGACCCGAGACCCAGGTGCTTGTATTAGATCTGCGTGTTAGGAATAAATCCACTCGTGTGTGAAAATGCCGGCTTCCTGATACCTTTCTATTGCAGAACGAGCGCGCAAATTGTTGGATGAGTGGCAGTTGGGTAAGGTCACAAATTGGAGTCAGATTACTAACTTGAGTTTATGTTGATTTAGAAATAAAATTCCAACACATGTAAAGGTTGTTACTTGGATCATGAACTACAACTCCCTATCACTTACCTATGCAATTCTCTATACAGGTGTGGTTGGCAGAGAAGGGTCACATTCCTGTTTTCAGAAAGTGGAGGATACATTACAAAATAAGTCGCAGTTGTGGTAAAAAGGAAGGCAGAGGCCTCTGATTGCCACCCCTGCTCTCCACGCCCCTGCTTTGTCCCGTTATCTGCAATTCTCGCAAGCAGCTTGTTTTGGTGTCTACTTGGCTGATTTATTTTCTCTACAGGTCATTTAATGGCTGTTGCTATTTCCTTATCCAACTTTTTCTCTTTTATCGATTTTGCTATTTGAAATTTTTTCTTCGGCTTTGTTCTAACAAATTCAGTGGTCTCTATCAATTTCCCAATTTCAAATATTTTCCACTTTGAAGAACAACAACAGCAACAACAACAAAATCAACTTTAGCAATAACGACAATTCTCACAACTATGGCAACAACAATAACAGCAACACATGCAGCAAACTCTGTGAAAATTTCAACAGCGCAAGCTTCACAGACTTACACTCACAATCACTTCTCATTTTCATACCACAGTCTCCCAAGCTGGCTATCATACGACAACATGCCTACATGTTATTAAGCTATAAAAACACAACATTTACAATTAATTCAACTCTGCCCATCCACCCCTGGCATAGCCTCACATATAACACATCAACGTTGTGTATTTTATTTGTGTTTCAACCACTAATTATTCATTGCCAGTTAATCTAGCATTCAAAAACATCCTAATTCATAATTCAGTCTCAACTGATCCCATAATACATTTTTCCATTTTTCTCATTTCACCTTTGTGCTGAGAATTAACCCTGTGAATGGACCAGTTTCTGCCCACAAACCTCAGGTTTGAAACCATCTCAAATTTGTCATTTTGACTCTTAACCATGCAGACTAGATAAAGCATGATATCGCTGAAATTACGTCTGAAAAGCCTTTACATAGCCCTGCTGACCTCCACCAAATTTTACAAAGTTTCGATAATGGGTTTCGATAAGGTTCTCAACTTTTATGACTTTTCAATAAATGGCGTGGCCTCTATGCCAAATCAAAATCCGATGTCTCGTGAAAACGGTAAAAGTTGCTGTAATTGGACCTAGACGATCTGTTATTTTTAAAACTTCATATATGGGATGGGAGTCCAATGTGAAACACACCTACAAGCCTATTTTTTAATCATAGTGCGAGAGCCACCTAGTGGCAGCAAAAAATATAGCAAATCCTTAATGTTTTTATGTACTCTGCTGAGCCCCTTAAAGTGATATCCCTTAAATGTTTTCTGAAAAGCCAGTAGCCATGCCTTATGCCCTCCACAAATCAGTACGATGTTTCCACAGTGGGTGTGGCCTATATGGCATTATAAGTCACAAAATTGGAACAATAAAAGCTGCAGTAACTCCACCCACATTGTCCCACCTTGTCTAAATTTTACATATTTGGTAAGAATTCTGCACTGAAGTCATCTAAAACTACTTTTTCATCGTTCATAGTCCTTGTTCATACCCCGACCTGTTCATACCCCAACGTGCACAGGTCTGCGAGGGCCCTTTATAGCTGCTTGCAGCTCTAGTTTATATTGTTTCTGTGTTTGGTACATGCAGCATCCACTTCAACCTGTGGGCCTGGAAGGGGGCTCCTCCCACCTGTGGTCCCTTCTGGAGGTTTCTGATTTTCCCCAAATTGGGGTTTTTGAGTTTTTCCTTCCCCTTCTGGGAGTTTTGACAGGGGAGACTGTTGTGTACCTTATACTGAACAGATGTCTTTGTACGACTTCTTTTCTTGAAAGAGGTCTCCACATGACCTCTTTTCATCTGTGAAGCCCTTTGAGACTTCGGTGATTTAGGGCTATATAAATAAAATTTGATTGATTTGATTGATTGATTGACATTTTATAGCCATTTCAAGTTTTGTCATACTTATATAAAAACATAATTAATCAGGATTTTATTAGGGGACAAATGTTTTGATTTCGCTGCTCATGGAGACTCACACTATTGAGTGATAGGTAAGGTTAGGTAGGTACATAAGGTCGGTGCCTGTTTTAGCTTTAGATCACTAGCTTGCTGTTTTGAAAATATCTAATCTAAAATTTTTGAAATAGGCCTCCTACGGATTGGTCGTGGGCCCTGTTTCAGAGCCCAAGCCGTGTGTGGGGGCAAGTCTGACGATATCTCGTCCCAAATTCTCGGACTCGCACACCAGCTCAGGCTTTTTCCCTGCCAGAGAGGTGTCATGTCCCAAGGGCTAGCTTCTGTAGCCAGGGATTGGTGTGTCAAAGGAGTTCGCCTCCCTTTGCTGCCGCCCAGCTCTCTATGCGCCCGACCCCTTCCGCCCTTCACACAGGTGGTGATCTCAAGTGAGGGAGGACCCACATTGTCTTTTCGGGCTTTGCCTAGCCGGGCCTCATGGGTGTTTGCCCAGCCACCGGCAGCGGTCAGCGAGCCTCCAGGCTCGGCTCCAGAGGGGGGGGCCTGGTGACCCATGTTCGGGCAAGGGAAAACCAGATCCTAACGTCTTCTTCATCATAAGCGTTGTGTCAACCGTGCTTAGTCTGGAACGCGTATTACATATATCATGTGTATTTACTCCATCTATTTTGTAACTGGAGGTTCAGTGTCTTGCTCAAGGACACTTAGACATGGTCTTGATGGTAGGGGGATCGAACCCACGGCCTTTCGGCTGGGAGACGACCACTCTACCACTAAGCCATGCCGCCCCGTAGCGTAGGAAGGCTAAAAGACAAGTTATAATTTTAGAGCAGGGAGATCGTAATGAGGTCACAAAAATTTTTATGCACTGGATGCACTTTATTTGGAGGTGATTTCATTTTCAGTTTGGAGGGCAACGTTTTTTGGTTGTGTCCATATCAGTGCGTGCCTTTTTGTTGCGGTTAAAAGAACTGCATCCAAAGTTGCGGCAGCATAACCCAGATGAGCCCCATAATGAGTCCCACCTGTGGGACCAGTTTTTATGAAGACTTGAAAGTGACCCTTGGTCCACGCCCTGAAACACTTTTTGCGCAGCACAGATTAGATATTTGTGCAAGTACAACAAGAAGCTTTGTCGTTGGAGGGGGAACAACAGAAAACCCACTGGCCAGATGCTGCATGTTCAGCTGTGAATTCTGACCCTAACTATTCAAGATTTTGTTCACAGAGTGACTGGAAACAGGATCTTAAGAGGGATCTCAAGGAGGAGATGGAAAGCCAACTTAAAGACTGGAAACTAGATCTGATTCATGAGATCAAAGCCTGTACTGCTGGACCTTCCCAGGCCAGTGTACCTCCTCCTCCAGAGTCCTGTGGATTGCCCCAACCTAATCTTAGACAGTCCCAAGATAGCGCTGGTAATTTAAACAGGTGGGATGAAAATGGTAGGCCTATTTGTAGGCAATGCAAGCAACCCGGGCACATTGCAAGATATTGTCAAAAAAACACCAACTCAAGGTTAGGTTTAAACTAAGTCATCCCGCCCCTATGGTCCAGGCGGTAGGGTCCACAGCCACAAGAAGTGATAAATAGACCACTGAAAATTTTATTGGGGAGTGCCCCATAGTAGAGTTATCTATAGGAGGTGTAATAGTACTAGTCCTTCTAGACACAGGCTCTCAAATCACCCAACTGCATCAAGGCCTATTTGACCAGCATTTTGCCCAACATGCTGCAAACACTGCAACTAATAATGATCCTTTTCTGAGGCTAAAGGCTGCTAATCGATTAAAGATCCCTTATATTGGCTATGCCGTTTTGGATTTTAAAATAGAATGGCTAACGGTGCCTAGCTGTGCCATAGTTATTGCTGAAGATGGAATCACGTCATCTCCATTGATAATTGGAATGAATGTCATTTGCCCTTGCTGGGAGGCTGTGTTTCAAAGCCAGAACAGCCCAATAATGTTCATATGTCAAAATCCGTAGTCACAGTAAGTGTGGAATGATGCATTTGCGGTGTGCCAGAAGATTGCCACTGCCCCTTGTGATGGCTTCCTGGGTTATGTCTGGCCGGCAAGGCGCACAAGGATCCAGGTGCCTGCCAGGAGTGAGCTGGTAGTGTGGGGCCGTACCTCAGTGGGCAACTGTGACAAGGACGACCTTGCAATGGTTGAGCGATACCAGGAGCCAAGGACTGCAAGTGTTGCAAAAACATTGTCTTTTGTCAAGCATGGAAGAGTTCCTGTGCGGATTCGCAACTTGAATCCCTATAGTGTGTCGTCCTTGGACCGCTACCAGAAGCTGGGCAAGGTGTTCGTCGTGGACCAGACAGATTTGCTAGGAGCCAAAGATGTGAGTTTAAACATCAGGGCAGAGGGGTAGTCAAAGTGGGGTTCATTGTTAACTCCCGGTGGACATGCTGGACAAAGGCATGATTTGTGAGAGTTCCAGTCCTTAGGCTGCCCCCATTGTGTTGTGTGGATTATTGAAAGTTGAATTCTGTAACTCACAAAGACGCTTTTCCTCTTCACTCACCCTAACGCAGTGGTTCACTACCTTTGACTTAGCAAGTGGAAAAGGATCCTCCTTTGACTTTGAAGTGAAGTACCAAACAAGAAAAGAGAACACTAAGACAGATGCACTGTCCAGATTTCCCGTGACCTCTGTACCCCCTTCAAGAACGCGGAATCCAGCAGTTAACACCAGCAGCATTGTCACGACTACAGTGATGGATGATGCCATATTGGTGGCCAGTGGAGGAGAGGACTGGGGTTCCTTGCAAGATGACAATGAGGAAATCAAGCCAGTCAAAATGTATGTGGAGAAAGGGTCATGACCAGGAAGATTGGAAAGGAAGGGCTTATGCTTGAGAATGCAGAAATTGCTACACTACCTACTACACGAGCTTTGTCTAAGAAATGGTGTGGCTGTATCGTAAGGCTGTCGACCTTTGCACTCATGAGTTACTTCTCCAGGTCGTTTGTCCAGCCTCCAGGTGCAGGACCGTTTGGGAGAAGAACCACCAGGCTACCGCGCATGCAGGTGTGAGGAGGACACGGTCAGCAATGAGGCGACTTTTCTTCCCACCCAATATGGAGAAGGAGGTACAGGGGTTCAACCCTGGGTGTCTTTGCAGCAGCTTTCAAAAGAACCGGACTGACCATAGAGCTGTTTTACAACTGATTTCACCGGTTGTACCCCTTAGAAATTGTAGCATTAGACTTCCTTTCATTGAGCAGACCAAGTGACACGTACCAAAATATTCTTGTTATGATTGACATGTTTACAAGGTTTGCGTGGGGAGTACTGACTCTGGATCATACGGCAAAAACAACTTGAAAGCAATTTGGACAAGCATAATTCAAATATTTGGCTGCCCAGCTCAGTTTCATCCGGATCAAGATCCAAATTTTGGGTCTGACTTAATGAAACAATTGTGCGCAACATAAAATATTTCTAAGAGTAGGACTACGCCCTACCACCTGGCTGGTAATGGTAGAGTTGAGTGATTTAACCAGACACTGCTGAACATGATACATACCCTTGAAGTGGATAACCAAAATAGATGGCTGGAGTATCTTCCAGAGCTCTTGCAAGCCTACAGTAACACTAGTCACAAAGCACCAGATTTTGCTTCTGCATATCTCATGTTTGGTCATCACCTGAGGCTCTCTCTAGATAGACCATAGCAACGTTGTTTAATGAACATCATTAATGACTGCGTTTTGCTTATGACCTTGCGTATAAGAAGATGCACCATGTCGCTGGTCAAGAGAAGACTCAATATGATCGAAAAACAAATGCCCCCTGTTGGTGCAACCCAGAGCCTTACGTGGTCTTAGACATGCGAGAGGAGGCACTGGTCAGCTCATCCGAATTTAGGTCAGCCCTTGACCCGCTTTGGACAATGGGCTGCCAATGTTAAACCGTGGGGGGTGTAAGTGGTGGACTTTATAGTGTTTTTTCTTTAGTTTGTTGCCCTCTGGTCATTGCTTGAGTTGTGCCTTGATTAGATGACTAACAGATGCTCCAAATTGACAATGAGAAGGCAATCTAACTGAGCCAATTAAGCTTGGTATGCTGGCCAGAGGCACTAGTCTCAGAGGCTGGAGCTTCTGCCACAAAACCGCAAGTTCTCCTGGCCAGTGCAGCATTTTTGCTAAACCGCTTCGAGTGGCTGCCTGCTGTGCCCCTTTACTTTGTTTCTTGATAGGCAACCCTGGTGTGTGGCCTCTGACCTGGACTGTTGGAAATGGACTCTTGGGAGCTAGATGGACCATCAATTGAATGTTTTAGTTGCTGTGTGTTTTAGTTGGACTTTTAGTTTTTAAAGGACTTTTGCATCTGTTTTATGGTTGACTTTAAGTTATTAAGGTTGGACCTATTGGCGGCCAACCAATAAACAATAGACGAGTGGACTCGTGTGGTTGTTCAAGCACTACTCTCCCTTGCGATTAAAAAAAGACCAAAAAGGTTGGACGTGAGGGAAAGTTCGTCACTTTTGAACAGGGTTTCTCAAATGCCATTTGCCCCGACAGGAACTCTAAAATATTTTTTTTTCCATCCAGAGGAAATGAAGTGGAACCTTAGGCAAGTTATTGATAACTTGTGCTAGTGATTTCTCTGCATTATTGCCTTTATGTTGTTAAGTTTTACACAGTGATATTTGAACATGCTTATATTGCTATGCTGATGCACATGTTTTGCTATGTGATGTTCTCAAGATGAGCCGTGATTGGTTCTTGCCTCAGCCTTCAACACATGCATGTGAGGTCATTTTCAGTCGACGGTAAGCAAGCTATTAATTGGACTTGAACTCGACATATAAAATTAACTTTGGATCAAATCTGAAAAGAATGGCAAAATTCTTTAAGAATCCCTTTGACTCATTCAGCTATTTTCAGAGCCTCCTTTTCCTTTATAATGAAAAGATTATTCAATAAATAAATTCTGTAAACAATTAGAAGTACCCCCGTGTTACAGCGTCCCTGGCTAACATTTGTTTCATGTTGCGAAGTGGAATAGTGAGTTTTTTTCGTCCCCTCTTTGTGGAATTTTCTTGGTTATGCGAAAAAAACAACTCTCATGAGCCTAGGGGCTTGGCTGTATTTGTGTTGTTTTGTCTCCATCTGCTGGCGTTTTTAGGTAATTGCACTTATTCTCTGTTGCTGTCAATGCATTCATGCAACACGTCACTACAACGCTGGTCTGCTATTGGTCGGTGTCTCCTCACGGAGATGGTGGTCTGCTATTGGTCGCCTCATTTCAAAATGGCAGAACGGTAAAGCTTTGTTCTATCATTAGTGGTTAGAAAACCATATTTATAGTGCATTTTACTGCTTAACTCAAACTTGAAAGGGTTAGCCAAGATTGCTAGTGATGTTAAAGAGAGATGTTAAGAAGAGGATTTATATGAAAACAAAGCTGGAGATGATCAAGAAATATGAAGCTAGCCTAGCCTAGGTTACCCTTACTAGGGAGTATGGGCATAACAAGCGCCACTCAAAGGTAAATAAATCCTTTCTCTATTTTTTATTTATGATGTTTTTTGATTGTATACATGTATATTAGAAATACTTAGCACTTACCATATTATTTTGGTCCCATTTTTCAAAATGTATGTACAATTTTGACGTTTTTACCCGGGGTTTTAAACGCATTAGTTATTTAACATCAGGTTTGGATTGCCCGCCATACGGTGAATTTGCCTTACGAGCCTAGCCGCGGAACGAATTACTCTCGTAACACGGGGGCCCACTGTGCCTGTGTTTGAATGTCTGGACCATGGAAAGACATAGTGATACATCTTTGGAATTGAACGAGTTAATGGGTAAGACTTTCTTTTTTTTTTTTTTTTTTACAACAGAAATATACTGAAACTACAGGGGGCTGCCATTTTACCCCCTGCTGTCGACTGAAATGACGTGGCAATCGCTCGTGGCTCATTAACGACCAATCATGGCTCAGATTGCGAAGATCACATGACGGAGCTCAGGTAAAAATGCGATGGTGTAGCCTTTCTAGGTCCCAACAATGAGCAAATATTGCTCCTACTGTCAATGTGAAATGAGAAAATGTCTTTCCCTCCTGTTTTCCCTTCCTAATCAGTCACTGTCTGGTGAGCTTCCCTCAACCGTAATCCACAAGACACTATCATTTGAGAGCCTGAGCAGCCGGAGCTCTGACAGTGACTCAAAGCATGTGGGGAGGGAGGGAAGGGTGTTTGCCATGAGAGCGAGAGAAAGAGAGAGAGAGAGAGAGAGAGAGAGAGAAAGAGAGAGAGAGAGAGAGAGGAAGAGAAAGAGAGAGCACAATTAAAGGCAGAGGAATCCAGTGTGCTTTTCAGCCAGAAGCAGGCAGAGGCGAGCGCCGCATCCCCCTCCTCGCATCTCCTTCTGAGCCCGAGGGCACCTTGGCCTACGGACATGCACATCCTTCAAGGACAGGACAAATCTGGCCTGCAGACTCAACCCCCCTTCAACGTCTTAGTGAACGCTAACGTTTTTGGCCCTGGATTTATTCGGCGAACCAAATAACCAAGCGAGAGTGAAGGGGAGGTGTGGAGAGACCTTGTGTGGAAATCTTGCTGGAGGGGTAGGGGTGGGGGAGTGGGAGGGGGTTGGGGACAGAGGCGGGGGGTGGGGCAGACGGAGAAAGGGGGCGTGAGCGACAGGTGCCCCTGCTGGACCGGCGCGGCACGTGTGGCGGACAACCAAATCCAGCTGGTCAAATGAGGGAGCAACTGGGACCGCCCTTCATTTTTGGGTAGGAACAACACACACACACACACACACACACACACACACACAGTCCGATGTTTTGTCCCTCCCGCGTAGCTGAATACGCAAACAAAAAAGGCCACTCGCCAAGGTGGTGTGTTGCGAGCTAACCTGCCCACTTCCACTGAGGCTGGCCCTTTTGAAGTAAAGGGCAGGCCAGTTCAAATGGATCTTTCACACCTAAAATTGTCAGGGTTAGCGACTGAGGATGGGACGAGACGCGAGTCCCACAAGACCTGATATCAGACGCTGCACCACAAGGAGTCTCTAAGAATGAGAACAGAGGAGATTCAATTTTCCATATAGCGTCAAAAAATTAATGCCTCATATCTTTTCAAAAGAACATCAACATAATCTCGCTTTCAAATGGAAACATTAAAGGAGGCAATTGTCTTTGTCTTATCTACCAATATTTTAGCATCCTTTGCTTCGATCGAAATCCCAAAACGTCAACATACAGGTGATTTGAAAGGAAAGTATTTCTCCTGAAAAGTTGCAGCTATTGGGTAAATTGGCATTCAGATAGAAATGAAAGAAAATTACTTTTCTTTTTGTTTGCTTGGAGAATAACAAATATATATATATACACGGGAGGTGTGGAAGAGGATCTTGCTGGAGGTACATTTATACTTAACCCTCTTGCAGTATTTGGACCATTTTTGGCTCATTTTTTTCCACATACTTGTGGACAAAATATTGATTTTTGCAGCTGACATTGGCTGACATTATATATTTAGCTGCTAGCCAGCGGTGCCTGGCCCGGGCGACTCCGATGCTGATGACCCACTGCTGACGACAAACCGTGCTGACTCCAAAGCACCGTCTGGGCCGCAAATTAATCTGTGCTGCTAAACGCGCCTTAAATGGAACAAATGCAGACCATCCAAAAAGTTGCTGGTTCATCATTGAAATGCATCTTCTGTGTTGACTTTTTTTTTTTTGCTGTATACCGTTTATTCTTTACTGCAACGCTCTGACTTTCGGCAGCAAAAATACCGGATAGTGCCATCCTCAATCTGGAAGGATGCAAATGCCTCCCAAGCTGGACTTTAGACACGCTTCGATGCGTCCAGCACAATTTTATTTCCCCATGACTTGTGCGTAAACCGACCATCGTGCATTCATGCCCCGTTTAGCGTGAAGCCAACAAGGCTAATGACATTATTGGAGGTAGCGAAGCGCATAAGTCACACGGCCGCAAGTTGGTGAAGAGCCAGACACAAAACTAGCTTTGCCCGAGAGTAACGTGGGGACTTGAGTTCAATATGGCATGAGCGATCAAACATGCCTTCGCAGCCCATGCGGACCTCCTGCTGGCGTCAGATCTTCATTTAGCTTGTACAAAAGTGCATGTGATACCAGGAAACCTGGCATCACCTTCTATACCTCCCACGGGGGCCCGCCCGACTATATGAGAAGCATTGAAGTAAGAGTTCCTCGATATGCCCCCCCCCCCAAAAGTTGCAGGCATATATTATTTATCCTCTGTGATTTATTTTACTGTCGCTTACTTAGCTGCTTACTCGGCAGTAAAGAGTTATCATTTTGTTGATGACTAATTTGATGACTAAATCATTGGATGTACAGTTGATATTTTTGATAAACAATTTTGCTACTTGCTGTCAACAGACATCAAATGTGGTAATGCCCAGTCATAGCTCATCTTGAGAATATCACATGAGCAAAAGGTGAGCCGTGATTGGTCGTTATCCGAACCTCCAGCACCTGTGGTCATTTTCAGAAAAAAAACAAAAAAAAAACAGTAAAATTATTTATTTATTAATTGTACATTGCAAATAATGTCATTTTCAAATGACAAAGGCATATTTTCATGTTTTTCATATGTACGAGTGTGCTCAAGTAATTCATTCAAATTGAGTGGAATGTGGTATTTTGTTGTTTGTTTTGGACATTTATTCCTGCAGGCTTTTTCTCCATGAAACATGTTTCATAATACCCCAGTTTTTGGGTCAAAGTAGAATTTCTGTATCGTCCTTTTGCAATGGCCCCTATTCTGTATGTCCACGCACACATTTTGCTGGCAGGGAAGGGAGGGATCATTATTTGTGCCTGGTTGCTTCACAAACAAGCCCCCATTGCACACACATGCATCCGAGCTTGCACATGAACAGACAGCCCGGGAATACATCATGTAGTTAGTTATATATAGTTAAAAAAAAGAAAAAAAAACATGTTGCTCAATCAGCTAACGTTAGCATACATTGAAGCCAGACCCGTGGACGCTATTTTTTTTTTACACCCACATTGGCTGAAAAAGAGCAAAAAGGAAATTAGACCGATGCAACTTACAGCACTGGCGTCCATGTCAATAAAAAGGATTTATGACTAGAAATGAATCACAAAGACTAACTCTACAAGCAACTCATGAAAGTCGTTCTGAGGAAAAAAAGAAGTATGGATTTTCTACTGAAATGATTCGGGGACAGCCGTTTTGGTTTAGTCAATATGTTTTTGTCATTTTATGACATTCATATTCAATTGTCATGTTTGGTTGGGTTTGGTTGTTTTTGCGTTTGTGGGGTTTTGCTCATGTTTCTGTTCCACTCGCAACTGCCTTTGTTGTCTGCGTCCTTTTTTGTTTGATTTCGTCTACCTGTCTGGTGATACTTTGTACAGTTTTGCTTCAGTCCTGCCTCTTTTTCTCCCTTTTTTTAAGCCACACATTTCTCAGTTTTCTTGCATTTTTTGGGTCCCCTTCCTTCCTCGTCCCAACTCACCATGCCCAGACGTGACACTTATATCAAATTGCTGTGGCGAGGCGAAGAAACCACACGTTGCTGTGCTAGTGGAGATCTTTACTCTTCGCATGCCATCACAAAAATGATACAACAAAGTCCAAAACAGCAAAGACAAAGCCAACAGGTTCAAAGCATCAAAGGATCATAGAGACATGCCTACTGGATGAGAGACATGGTCCTAGTGTCCGCCACACAGCTCCCCCCCGAACACCCAGAAAGGCATAACGGAAAACCCCACAGGGTATTCACCCGTCTGGCACCCTGAGACTCAGTCCGGTCCTGGGCGGTGTATGTGACACCAGGGCCCCAGGTGCGACAGGAGTAAGGGTGAGACGCTCAGCGTGAAAACCATGAGGTAGCGTTGGCAAAGGGATGTTCTGAAGTTCCGCAGGAGCCGGAGTGGCAGTGCTGACCCGCATGCTGGCAGGCACAGTGGCTTCCGAGGGATGGCCGGTCGCGGCTGCGTCCCAGTCTGTGCCTGGGCATGAACCTGCTGCGGCACCAACCACAGCTGACCCGCTCCAATGTATACTCGGACCATACCTGCGGGCATGGTGAATCGGAGGGGCGGCTGAATGATGGTGGCTGGAGGCCTACTGCTGAGGCCGGACGGACATCGGTAGTAGATGAGGCCGCCCGGCTGGAAGATCCCGGTCGACGGCCAGGGACTCCGAAATTGGACTGCACAGCCGTTCTCACCGGCGCCCGTACCAGCCTGTTGCTGGCTGGCTCGATCCCTGGTGCGCCAAGGGACTGGGCGACGGGTGAGAGGACCCTTGTCGGGGTGCTGGCTGGCTGACGTGGTACCAGCTTGCTGCATTACCTGACGTATAGTAGGCTGGTGGAGGGATGCCACGAAGTGGGACGTCTGCGGTGATTCCTCGCTGAAACATTCTGATGTCCGGGGTCACCCATGTGGCGAAACTACATCTCCAACAGCCTGACGAAACTTTCTAACGTCTGGGATAATAATGTGGCAAGATGACTCATCCGGGGTCACCCATTCTCACGTCTGGGGTCACCAATGTGGCAAGGCGAAGAAACCACACGTTGCTGTGCTAGTGGAGATCTTTACTCTTCGCATGCCATCACAAAACTGATACAACAAAGTCCAAAACAGCAAAGACAAAGCCATCAGGTTCAAAGCATCAAAGGATCATAGAGACATGCCTACTGGGTGAGAGACATGGTCCTAGTGTCCGCCAATTACCATTTGTACTTTAGCGTACAATCATGTTAAAGCTTGCTTGCTCTTCGTGGACCTTATGAAACCGTGGACAAAAAATTTAAATTATTATTACTTATTCTAGTTTAGGCATGTATAATGATACATTTTAATTGCTGATGTTTGAATGACGTTTAAATGCTCTGAAAAATAGCCTGCTTAGCACAGTACAGTAATACTGCACACTTGATATATGTGTGTGTGTATATATATATATATATATATATATATATATATATATATATATATATATATATATATATATATATATATATATATATATATATATATCATACTAGTAGCGGCCTGGACGTTGAATTAAAGTCTAATCTGTACATGATCAAAGATGATTGCAATGGAGGGAAATACAATTTTATTATAAAAGAAATCTAGGGAAGAGGTTTCCTAAGGCCTGGTGAACATCATCTTTGCTCCTCGTCTCTGCCTCTTGACTCTGTGTTGACAACAACAGCGCTGGAGTGGCTTCATGAGCTTTATGGCACGTGCCTGTGGAGTTTTAATCTACTCCCGCCACAACTCCCGCTCCAAAGGCATATTTGTGTACACACATACACACACCTACGCACGCACGCACACACACACACACACACACACACACACACACACACACACACACACACACACACACACACACACATGGGGGGCTGCTATCTGCTCTAAAAAAAAAAAACACATCATCCTTGTCACTACGCCTCAGATTTATATTGCGGACCAGGAGGGGGGGACTGGCTGCTTTAAAAACCACATCACAAACGTATGGAGGGGGTATGGTATGGACTTTTTTTCCACTTTCTTTTTAATTGCAAGAGGAGAGGGGAGGGGGACGAGCTTGCTCTGCACTTCACGGTAGATCCGGAAAAAAGGAGCATTGCTGAGAACTTTTCTCAGCACTTTTCTGGGATGGACAGAGCCAATATTTTCACGGACAGCACCTTTATTCTTTGCGGCAATTCTCGCCTTCCAAAAAATAAAAGTTTCAATGTCGCAATCGAGTGGCCGAGACCGTGCTAAATATTGTGATGAAAATGCTGCGCTATCGTTAGCTTAGCACAGTAACTACGTTTCAACAGTTGTTAAGTGAAGCAAATGCTGCACATATCAATTGTCCCAAGTTCTCGCTTCCGCCTTTCGGCAAGACAGGTGAGAGCTCTTGCTTGGCTATTTCGTATTGAAAGCTCAGCTGGCCGTGTTGGATCGCTCCCGGTGACCACAAAGCGGCCGCCATGATTCATTCCTGCGCCCTGCGTGAGCCGTTGAATGTTCCCAAAGTTGATTGGTTGTGGCGACTCGAAACGCGGAAAAGGTAAATAAAAAATAACTTCACTCGAAAGGCGCTTCTCGTGACCGCGCGCGGCCATTTGTGTCGCTACATTCGGGTCCATCGCGTCGCCCGACGTACATTCGCGCCCAGTCACGCAAACTCCATTGACTACAATACAAAACGCTCCGCTTGTTCGCGGTCGGTGCACGCGCACCATTAAACTAAATCATCTCCAAAACATTATTTCGTGTGCAGCCTACGCGGCCCGGTACCAGTTGATCCACGGACCGGGGGTTGGGGACCACTGTCTTACCTGGTTTTCTTTTATAATTAAATGGTATTTCAAGTGTAAACTCTTCTTTGTAATAATCTTTAATTATGTAAAGATTAGACTTTAATTCAACGTCCTGCTAATAATACCGCAGCTGTGCGAGACTTCGAAGGAAAAGGATAACAGTTCTATATTAGATTCCTCGTTGCCGCTGGGTTGATGTGCATGAGGGTGGATTGCATCCATGTGTGTGTAAGCGAGGGGAGTGCGCAAGGTCCTTTGTGTGCTCTGGTTGGAGCAGGCATGTTACGGGACACGGGTGTCCTACTGGGGCTTGTTTACATTGTATTGGCGGGTAATGACGACGCTAGCATTAATAGAAATAAGGTACAAATTATTATTTTGGAGTTGCCACGTTCAGTTGGAAGCAAAATAAAAGCCAAGTTGTTGAGCCACATGAACCCGACCGCTCTTTGATCTGAGCTGCTTTGTTGGGGAGGGAGAGTGTAAATAACCATTACGGCCATGGTTTCCTCATAGAACTTGATGCATGAAAGGCATTTTCCGGTTTGTATCGGACACTTTTATTTGTCCTTCGCACTTCCGGTTTTGTATATATAAAAGGTAGCTTGATTGTCTGTTGGCAAGGAGCTTTGAGTTTTGAACGGTAGTTTTGTTTGAACGGTAGCTAGCAAGTCCCTCCGAAGAGGCGAAAGGTGTGTTTTCATTACATGTTTAAATTTCACTTCATGTGCGTTTGATTACAATCGGAAAAATGTTTTGAGTTTATGTTTGTACATGTTTGAACATTGATTCCAGCTCTTACGGTGATGAAGGTGAAGGTGATCGAGGTGCATGCAATTACGGTGAAAGTGACAATGATGGCAATGAATGGCAATGTCGCTCATCAATAAAAGATCAAAATCACCAGTAACGCGTCAAAATTGATCGAGGGGGTCTGCTAGACAGACAGACAGACAGAGACAGACACACAGACACACAGAGAGACACAGACAGAGACACTGAGACACAGACAGAGACACCGAGACACAGACAGAGACAGAGACACTGAGAGAGACAGAGACACACAGAGACACAGAGACACAGACAGAGACACTGAGACACAGAGACACAGACAGACACAGAGACAGAGACACAGATACAGACAGAGACACAGACAGAGACACACAGAGACACAGGCAGAGACACAGACAGAGACACTGAGACACAGACAGACACAGACAGAGACAGACAGAGACAGACACAGACAGACAGAGACACAGACAGAGACACAGACACACAAACACACAGACACACAGACAGAGAGAGACACTGCGTAGGGCCAGGGGTGTCCAAAGTCGGTCCTCGAGGGCCGCTGTCCTGCATGTTTTCCAGGTTTCTTTTCCTGACACACCTGATTCAATTGATCATTTCGGTCCTCGCGGACCAACTTTGGACACCCCTGGCCCTACGCAGTGTCTCTCTCTGTCTGTGTGTCTGTGTGTTTGTGTGTCTGTGTCTCTGTCTGTGTCTCTGTCTCTCTCTCTCTCTCTCTTTCTCTCTCTCTCTCTCTCTCTCTCTCTCTCTCTCTCTCCCCCTCCCCAACAAGCTCTTTAATGTACAGTGAATCAGGTTTAATAATTTAAATGTGTCCTGCAGTAATATTTGTCTTAAATAATATGTATAGAATGTTGACTTTTGACATTTAAAAATAACTCAAAAATTTTTTTTGTGTGTGTTTTTTGTTTATTTATATTGCCTTTTTTTAATGTGAAAAGTGGTGGCGCTACTTTGCGGATTTTCAGCTATTGCGGCGGGTTCCAGAATGTATCTACCATGATAAACGAGGGTTCACTACACATACACACACTTTTTTTTATTCACAAAATAAATCAATATGCACAAAAATGGGGAGGAGGGGCATCTATTCGCTGTCTGAACAAATCATGACATTTTCCAAGTGTTTGTAGAAGGCTTTCCACAGCTTGTGAAAGGAAATGCTATTTCCATTACACATGCATGAGCACAGCTAAAACAGCTAAAACATGAAGGTAAATACAGTGAGGGGGCCATAAATGGCGTCTGTAAACACAGTGGGATTTGCACAACCACAATCTCTTTGCAGTAATAATAAAGAGCACGGGCCTTTGTTTCTGCAGTACAAAAGGATCCGGCCCCCTTTCCACACCGTCGTTTTTTTCCGCCTTACCTCTGGTTGCCTGTCTGTTTTTTTTTTTTTTTTTTTTTTTTGCCCCTCCTTGTCTTGAACATATCTGAAGCGGTTAGCGACAGCTCCCATTGGCTGTGCGGACGGAATCTGAGAAAGGGGCAGCCAATCAGCAGCCGGCCTAACAGGGTCACCATTACCCGTGAAGGAGCGCAATCACCCTCCACATGACATCCCTGCCACGTATGCGCTTGTCATGCTGCTACCTGCTCATTATCATTCTCCGCAGCACATCTGCGCCGCCTTCTTTCGTGCGTTTGGCTGGAAATCTTCTGAGCGCAAAGGACTGAATTTTTTTCTTTTATGATTCCGGCAGACGCTCTTCAAAGACCACAAACGCTTTCTCAGCGCTTTCCTCCCCCATCTTGTCTGTCTCTTTCCTGCTCATCTTTTTTGTCTGCAGTTTACTTGTAATAGGACGAATGCTGAACAATGAATGGAATTCAAACTGATCTTGCGGTATGCAGTAGTAGATTGCGATGTTCATGTCTGCACACGTGTAAATTTGTGCTTCTGAACCCGTTAACAAGCCAATTAAATTCCAATCACAATTATTGATTGGAAATAAAATCACAAGTTGATTATTTAAGATCATTTGGCCTGACATGGGCCACTTTTTTTACACATACATTTGTGTTCATAAGTTTCCATAGCCTCATGTATGAATACCCGTGGCGTTATTTGAAGGCATTTCAGGCTGGGTTTCCTCAGGTATCAGCCAATGCAATTTATTGCATAGAATAGAATAGGATGCCTTCATTGTCAATATATAGCTGGTATACAATGTACAGTACTTGGGAGGACTGCACTGCTTTCACATCTTAATGCCCTGACAGGAAAAGGACCGTTTTCTTATCAAATTGAAAGCAAACTTATCAGAACATGGAACAACTTACTGCTTTGTTGTGTTGAAGTGACTCCTTTGTTGTATGTCTTCAGTTAGTCAAGTCTTATTTGGATGCGTATTGTCATTGCCACATTCTGTTGGGGTTTCTTTTCTGTTGTGGGTTTATTTTTGGGAAGTTTCAGGTCAATTCGGTTATAGGTTAATGTTGTGTTTCCACCCACATCTGTCTGTAGTGTGAGTTATTTTTTTTTCCTCCTGTCATACGCGTGTTCGATTTCCCCCGCCTCTCGTTTCCTTGCATGTTTCTTAATTATTGTCCGTGTATTGTAAAGCAATATTTGTCGGGTAATTGTATTTTTCTTGTGGTGTTACAGTCTTACTGTCCGAGTTCACCATCTTCCGCATCCCGTATATTTGCTGCCCACCTGTCCGAATATCCCCCCTGAATATCTCCTGCCAATCGGTCTCCATTCCCTGGTGTCTACCAAACGTTTGTTTCAGTTTTTAATTTCTTTTGTTACTGTGTAAGTATTTTGTTTTTGTGGATCCGTCTCAGTTTGTTACTAAACATTTCATTTTTGAGCCACTACCTCGCAGCTTCCTGCAGTTTTTTGGGGTCCCCTCCTTCCACGCGACGTTACGGTCCATCTGTCTTTAGTGTCTCTTTATGATTTTGCTATGCCTGCTTGATGAATGACTACAAGTGAAAATTTGTCAGCAAAGTCTGAAGGTGTGGATCATGGCCTTCACTCAAATTGTAGCTTTAGGAGGAAGGCTGTGGCCAAATCTGATGATTTGTCCAGATGACTTATTTTTTTATCCTAGTGGTACTGGATACAGGAAACAAATTCTAGGTCAGGCGTGCCGGGATTGTATTTTGGTTTTCCATTCTAGGGGCTATGTGGTTTTGTTTTGTTTTTGCACTAGGAGCCCCTTTTAAAGGGTTATTTTTTTCTTCCTAGCAGCGCCCGCCATTTTGTGACACAGGAGCTCCATAGTTAAGGAGCCATCTCAAACAACCGCCAATGATATCCCAAGGATGAGAGACTCATTCCATGCCTGTCATTTTGTGTGTCACTCAAAATGATTGCTGTCTGTTCACATGAACAATCCCTCCCCCTCATGATAGGTCACTTTTGATGAAGTATCGGGATTGTAAATCAATTTGGTCCGCTTTCTTTGATGATTGCTTTATTCTGGCAACAAGGGAAGGTGCCTCGCAAGCGAGTGAGCGGCCGGAGGCTACAGCAGATTGGAGGTGTCGCGGTAGAAAGCCGAGGACGAAGACGTAAGAACAAAAAGCTGAACATTGTTGTTGCCGTTGTCCGTTCAAACATCTTCTTAGGCACCTCATGGAGAATTTTGAAGCTGCTCGTTTGAAGATTTTCCTTCTGATTCCTCCCGGCTCGCTGGTCCATTTACAAGCAAGCTCATGGTGAGGAAACGCTCCTAAATTTAGCCATAACGCGCAAGCTAATCTGCTGCCCATTTTAGCGTGTGGCCAATGTCTGGGGAGCTCGCCCGCAGAATGGGCCGCCGCTTCGGTGTCGACCTACGGGTCACGTGAATGTGAGGGCCCACATGTGAAAGGCTGATGTCACATGGTCGAAATAGAGCGCGTGGATTATGGCTGAGATTTGCTGTCTGGGTTGGTGAGGGCTGATGGAAAAGCAAAAGGGAAACAGTACTCGTTGTTGTTGTTGTTGAAGTGGGCTTGCCAGGCCTCCAGTCGCACTGCGCTCACCCCATTTTTGTTTCGGATGTTTCAACCCATTTAATCCCCAAGACATGCTACTTTCATACCTTGCGTAATCAATTACTTTTCTACAGTAAATTTCCATCTTAGTGACCTCAAGTAATTGATTATTCGAATAACTCTAATCATGAAATAATTCAGTAAGTAAACTATTACTTTAGTAGTATCTCGTGCAATACTATATTTAAACATACTTTTTAAGCACAGTACTTTGAGACATTTATCTTAGTTTCAGCAACATGAATGAACTTATCAGCCTTCCTAAGATATTTTGTTATAACATCAAGTGACAACTAGTTGAATGGTACTTGTAGAGTGGTCGTCTGCCAGCCGTGAGGCTGAGGGTTCGATCCCCCAGCCATCATGACCATGTCTAAGTGTCCTTGAGCAAGACACTGAACCCCTAATTGCTCCTGATGCTGCGTCATCAGTTGGTAAATGACTAGTTAGTGTAAAGTGCTTTGAGTACCCAAGGTGGAAAAGCGCTGTATAAGTGGAAGTCCATTTACCATTTACTTTTGTCATGGTGTCTTTGGGGAGGGTGGCAGGAACTTCCATCCAGCCATTATCTTTCACTTATCCGGGGTCGGGTCGAGGGGGCAGCAGACCCAGCAGGGAAGTTCAGACTTCCCTCTCCTCATCTACATACTTTGTCTAGCTCTTCCAGGGGGATCCCCAAGCTTTCGCAGGCCAGCCGAGAGACATAGTCCCTCCAGCATGTCCTGGGTAATAAAGGACCCTAGAACAACTTCCCGTGTCAAACTAGTTCCTAGCATGTTTGTTGTGATGTCAAAACATTTTCGTCAACGTTCAGTTCTTTCCACATGTCATCCGTGGGTGTTGGCAAGGTTCTGGACTTCAAACTTGGCACCATGCGCCAGTCGCAGATCTGTTAAGGGCCTCTTCACTCGACTGCACCCAAAACTTTTACTGCTAGCAACCTCGAATATGTTTAACAAAATGTACAATCTCCCGCTGCAAACCGTGGTAATATGTTTGAGTAAATGTATAATAATGATATAATTATTCCTACATCGGCCGCCTCGACAATGGAGGCGTGGAACATGGTCCATTCGAACTCAATGTCCCCCGAACAATTCTGCTGGAGGTGGAAGTTGAAATTACTTCTGGCAGGGGACTCTGCCAGATGTTCCCTGCAGACCCTTATGATATATTTGAGCCTGCCAGGTCTGGCCAGCATCCTCCCACACCATCAGAGCCAACACACCACCAGGTAGTGATCAGTTGACAGTTTCGCCACTCTCTTCACCCAAACGTCCAAAACATGATTCCGCAAATCCGATGACACGATCACGATGTCAATCATCGACATTGTGTGTCCTGGTGCCAGGAGCACATATGGACACCCCAGTGATGAGCAAAGAAGTCCAAAAAAAAGCACCGTTTGGGTTCAGATTGGGGGGTTGATCCGCCCAATCATGCTCCTCCAGGTTTCACCGTCGTTGCCCAAGTGAGCATTGAAGTTCCCCAGCAGAGCGAGGGAGTCCCCCTGAGGGAACGCGCTTCAGCACACCCTCCAAGGATCCCAAAAAGTTTGGGTACTCAGAACTACTGTTGGGTGCATAGGCACAAACTGCAGTCAGAACTCGTCTCCCCACCCGGAGGCAGAGGGAGGCTATGCTTCCGTCCACCAGGGTAAACCCCAAGGTACAGACGCTGAACTGGGGGGCACAACTGCACACACCTGCTCTGAGCCGTTCACCGCTGGCAACTCCAGAGTGGAAGAGAGTCCAACCCCTCTCGAGAGGACTGGTACCAGATCCCAAGCTGTCTGCCAAGGGGAATGTCGTCAGAACGTCTCGGCCTTGCACACCAGCTCAGGCTCCTTCCCTGCCAGAGAGGTGACATTCTATGTCTCAAGAGCTACTTTCTGCAGGACTGGGGGTGGCAGGAACCCCGCCATACAAAAAAAAGCCAAACCTGGTGACCTGACAGCTGTACGACAAAACGTTACTTCCCTTAAAGACGGCGGTCCATTGGAACATCCACGTGCAATTACTGTGGTCATGGCTGAAGCTGCAAAAGCAACCAAATAAATCAAGTTTTGTCTGAGGAGACAAAAAAAGAAAACGTTGGGGAGGGATTTGTGACCGACGTTGCCTCGGTGGGGCTCCCAGTTGACTAGTAAGTACTCAAATCCAAATGTTGTAGCTGTTGTAAATTAGCGCAGGAGCATGAAAGAGAAAGGAGCTTGATAATTGCCACTTAAATTCTTGTCTGCTTTCCTTCTTCCTTCTTGCTTTGTGTAGTTCATCCAGCTACTTTGTGCACCTCATTTCAATTTGCCTGATCAAAGATCCGTTGTTCTCATACAAAGCAAAGCGGCTGACTCCCGCTCCCATCTGTTTGGCTCCATTGCACGTCAAGCTGAGTTGCCGCCGCAAAGCAACAGATGGGAAGTCCTCTTCAAATCGGGAGGAAACAAATGGTGCTTTGAATGACACACTGTGGTAATGGGAATTCAGTCTCTTTTTAGAGAGCCAGTTCTTTTGGCTCGGCTCACTAAAAAGAGACGGCTCTTTTGGCTCCAAAAATACTGTAAAATTATGTGTAAAACGAATAACTAATGTAAGAAATATACAATATATTTAGGGGTGTAAATGTTTTACCAAGAAAACGATCAGATTCAAATCTCAATTCACAGGCTACGATCCGATTCAGGGATGATTCATTAAGACAAGTAAACGATTCGGGACGATTCGATTCAATACAAATTAACGATATTGTCCATGGGGCCCATACACGTGTAATGTCACCTTTTGTTTATTTAGTGTCCAAGAAATAATACACCAGGTCTACTCAACATGAATATAACCTTTATAATGTACTGAAATGCAAAACTGGCAGGTTTGCAAAACTTCCTGCTAATACATATACATATATATATACAGTGGAACCCCGGTTTACGAACTCCCTCTTTTACGAACTTTTCATCTTACGATGACAGCGGGCTATGGTAGCCCTTGGCTGCTAGTATGCCAATATGCTCGACATCGTGTTTTGAAAGGATGAAACAAGAAAGTCACGACATAATTAAACGGTGTTCAAAGAGCACTGTACAACATACCAATAACAATATACAGTAATACAAATACAATAGAAACATTGAATTTACCTTAACAGATCCGTGGCCACTGCCGTGAACAGTAGTTAGTGAACAGTAAACCGTGTGTACGGATTAATAAACTATGCGTACAGATTCGTAAATTGAGGAAACGGATTAGTAAACAGTGGGTACGGATTCATAAACCGTGCGTACGGATTAGTAAACTGCGCACGGATTCGAAAACCGTGTGTACGGATTATTAAATTGAGGAAACGGGGAGATCACGTGACGCATCCATGGCACTGCATGCACGATTAGAAAGCTCCAGACATTTTGCCCACTTTTTTAAGTTTTGCCCTCTTCTCTGCCAACGTGTTGTCCTATTTTCGTCGGCCCGTTCAACTAAATGTCTACGGCACGCAAACAATTAACTTTGACTCCTTCCTCAACCAAACAAAAGAAGACAATTAAACCAGCTAACAGCCTCGACACTATTGCTAATGCTAGCAGCATGGATGAATCCCTGGCCAGGCTTGAAAATGTGGTGAGATCTGAGATGGCTGCAATGAGAAATGACTTATCAAGTCATATGGATACTATGTGCGCGAAGATCGACAAAATAGCTGGAGAACAGAAAGAGCATAAGTCCATCCTGAACAGCCATGCTAGCGGTTTGGACACAATTGAACAACAACTTGTTGAAATTCAGGACTGCAGCAGACGCAACAACATCTGCCTGCTTGGCCTCCCAGAAGGTATAGAAAAGAATGATATGGCGGGCTTTCTCAAGAAATCACTTCCGATCTGGCTGCCTACACTACCGGACAGGGATTTTGAGATTGAGAGGGCACACCGCACTTACGGGAGTGCTTCAAACAATAATAGGAGATCCCGACTTGTCATCTTTAAACTTCTCCGCTACAACGATAGAGATCTCATACTACGTGAAGCCAGGAAACACGGTTTTTGAAAGTTTTTGAAAACACCGGAAGACGCCCATGCTTTCATCCAATCTACTTGATTATGAAACCACCTCTTCAGATAATAACAGGGACTGGCTGTTTGTCAATCCCGCTTGCTTATGTGCTAAATGACTGTCTGATAGTGAATATACACGGAGATTAAAATCTACTTAAGGTCCGGTTTGAAATAACAGGTTATAATTTAATGTGAAATTTGTCCCTCACTTTACAAACGATGTACATCTTACAATGTTTATGTGTTAAGTTACTGTTATTTGTTGAGGGTATTTTCTTTTTCATTTTCATTTATGTATTCTGAAATGGGGTTTCATTTATTTTCTGGGTACTTTAATTTGTATTTATTTTATTTGGGCATATGTCGGAGCTCTAAGAGTGTGCATACCAGTGATGATGTCACGGATTAATAAGAAGGACTGTGACAGACCAGGGCCTGTTCGGTGACCTGGCTGCACAAGGGGTATTCTTACATATTCTAGTTACTGTAAGAGTGGAGGGAGGGGGCGTGGGGGGCGTGAGGGGGGGTGGGGGGCGGGAGGGTTTGTTCAGGACGGGTTTCCACATGGGAAGGTATAGTTGCAGCATGGACAAATGGGCCAACTCAGTTTGTTTTTTGAATGTGTTTGACTCAGGGAAAACTTGCTGCAGATCTTTCAGTCTATTCTTACCATACCTCAATAATGACAGTAGATAAATATAACGTGATGTCGTTTAATGTTAGGGGGCTGAACTCTCCTTTCAAAAGGTCAAAAGTCCTGGACTTTCTTTACTGGAAAAAGGTTGATATAGCATTACTACAGGAAACTCACCTCAAGCCCGCTGATACCCTAAGACTACAAAATAAGAGATTTAAGACTGTGGTAGCCTCTTCTGATGGAAGCAGTACAAAAAGCGTAGCGGTGGTAATGAGGCGCAATTTAAATATAAATATAATTAAAGTTAACTCTGGTGCATTGGGAAGACTAGCATATTGCTGCACTTCAATAGAGGGAAGGAAATTTGCCTTTGTTAGTATATATGCTCCGACCATTTTTGATCATGCCTTTTTCCAAACCATAACAAAGGATCTTTTATCCTTAGATGAGTATCATTTAATTATTGGTGCTGATATGAACGCAGTCTTTGATAACACTCTAGACAGGTCCAGTACTTCTGCCACCCATGCTCAGATATCTTCTTCAAAAGGACTGACTAACCTGACAAAAGACTTGAATTTGGTAGATTTCTGGCGACTTCAAAATCCCACCTCCAAAAACTATACATATTACTCTCCGTATCATAAATCCTTCTCTAGAATAGATTTCCTACTTATCTCTAACGAACTAATTTCGGCATCCTCCTCTATGAGCTTCTTTCCTAGACATATCTCAGACCACAACCCTATCACAACGACTTTTCAATTTGACATAATTAAACAGCACAGAGCGAATAGATGAAGATTTAACGCCTCATTGTTGCAGAACGAAAATTACCTTAACCAACTAAAACCTGAACTAATATCCTTTATAGATATAAATAAAGGCAGCGTTGAGAACCCAATGTTCCTGTGGGCCCCCATTAAAGGCTGCCTCAGGAACAATGCAATTAGGTTTTCCTCCCATCTGAAGAAATACAGACAGCAACAAATTTTAAATCTGGAAGACAAATGTGAAGACCTTGAAAACCAACATAAACGGAATTATAATAAAAATTTGGAGTCAGAATTAAAAACACACCAAGGCGAACTGAATAATTTATTGAGACATAGAGTGGAGTACTTAATGCATATCACAAAACACAAATATTACTCGCAGGGTAGTCGGCCTACTCACTTGCTGGCTTTAACTTTAAAACAACAAGAAAGGAGCCGGTCGATAACTTCAATCAGAAAAGCTGAAGGAGTTACAGTAACAACTACTTCTGAAATAAATACAGCTTTCAGCTCCTTCTTCGCTAAACTATACTCTAGTGAATGTCATCCGGCGGAGGAAGACTGCACAGGTTTCTTCAAAAATTTGAATCTCCCATCGTTGTCAGCAGGGGATGCAGAACGGCTGGATCAGGCTATCTCACTGGAAGAACTACATTTGGCATTAAAGAGTATGAAGAGAGGCCGTGCCCCAGGTCTAGATGGACTGCCGGTTGAACTTTACTTAGCTGTGTGGGATACCCTGGGACCAATCTGGCTCAACGCTATAAATTTTGCTGTTGAATCGGGGCACTTTCACAGAGATTTTAATACTGCACTTATTTCAGTTATCCCCAAGCCAGATAAAGATCCGTCAGAATGTGCAAACTATAGGCCGATATCACTTATCAATACAGATCTTAAGATTTACTCACGTGTACTGGCCACTAGATTAGAAACTGTCCTGTCGGATCTTATACATCCAGATCAGTCCGGTTTCATGAAGGGCCGCTTGGCTGCAGATAACATTAGACGTCTGATACACGTTTTGGACGAAGCTCATAAAATACCTTCTACATGTGGTCTTCTCTTTCTTGACGCCGAAAAAGCTTTCGACAGGCTCGAATGGCATTATCTGTGGCGTGTTCTTAAAGAATTCAATTTCGGCCCAAAATTTATAGGAATGATTCAAGTACTTTATGCCAATCCCTCTGCTAGGGTCTGTATAGGAGGTGTTATCTCAAACATTTTTACAATAAATCGTGGCACGAGGCAGGGTTGCCCCCTGTCTCCTTTAATCTTTAATCTTTCAATAGAACCTCTTGCACAATACATTCGGAACTGTACACAGATCTCTCCTATCCAAATCGGATCGACTATCCATACAGTATCAATGTATGCCGATGATACTCTACTATATATGTCAGATGTGCAGCAGCCTCTTCCCAGTGCTATTGAAGTGCTTAATCATTTTGGTGCCTTATCTGGTTTCAAAATAAATCACACAAAATCTGCCTTGATGCTATTAAATGAAGATAGGGGTCAATTGGTCCTACCATCTGCTATAACTTTAACTAAAGAGGTCAAATACTTAGGTGTTCTGATTTGACCCTCTATTCCAACCATAGCCAGCTTGAATTACACTTCTGTGCTTGGGAAGGTGGAGGAGGACGTTAAAAGATGGACAACTCTACCTGCATCTGTGCCCTCCAGTATTGCTGTAATCAAAATGAATATATTGCCCCGCATCAATTTCATTTCCTCTATGTTGCGTTGTCCCCACCAATTGGTTACTGGTCTAAACTTGATACACTACTTACAAGATACATATGGAATGGTAGACGCCCCCGCATTAAACAAACCACGCTTCAACGCAACAAACTAGATGGTGGCTTGGCACTTCCTCACTTTGAATTTTATCATTGGTCATTTTGTATTCGCTCTTTGAAATACTGGTTAGACCCAAATTCTAATTCTTCATGGAAACGAATGGAGGAGGAATTAGTTGCCCCGATCAGGCTTAAAGACTTTCTATTCTCTGGTCTTTCTGTTAAACACTGTGCATTGAGGTATGGCCCTGTACTAACGTACATGCCTCAGATCTTTAGAAGAGTTCAGAAGTTGGTGGGAGTCACAACAAAATGGTATAAGTCAACGCCTATTTGGCGCAATAATAATCTACTGTCTGGTAATAAACCTTTTCTTCAAAATGTGTGGGCAGAGAAAGGTATATGGGTTCTTGAAGATGTAAATGGAAAAGAATCTCTACTTAGCTTCAGTGATCTGGTCTTACGTTATGGTATTCCTAGACATTCATTGTTCTTCTATTTTAGACTCAGATCAGCTCTTAAAACGCATAATGTGACTTGGGGTTCAGAGTTGAAAGAACACCCAATAGTCAAGTGGATTTGTATGGCTCCTAGGAATATTGCCTCCTTTCTGTACTCCAGACTTACCTCCTTTTTACCTCCAAAGCCTAACACTGATGAATGGAGACGCTCATTGGCATCTGGGGGTAGAGAGATAAACTGGGAGGTCTGCTGGGAAAACACTTGTGGGGCTTCACACAATCCCAATCACCAATTTATCCACGTGAAGATGGCTCATAGAGCATATCTTACGCCCAGAATTAGACACTTAATGGGTCAGGCCCCACACCCTTTCTGTATGTTCTGCTCTCAAAATAGAGTGGGAACTTTTATGCATGTAATGTGGGAGTGCCCCAAGATTTATAACTTTTGGGAAAAGGTGATACGGATATTATCAGATGTAATTGATTTTAGGCTAACCATGGACTCTGCATTACACCTTCTGAATGATGACTCTCAAATTGTATTGACTGAGAAGACCAGGAGAGTTTGGCTTGCCGGTCTGACCGCAGCCAAGAAAATGGTCGTACAGGCTTGGCTTCCACCACATGACTTATCTTCTGAACACTGGCTACACTTATTTTTGAACATTCTCTTCATGGAACTTTCATCTGCAAGAACTAACGGTGCCAAACCAAGAACTAAACAAGCCTGGCAGGAGGCAATCACCAGAGTTAAGGATATTCTACTGAGGACAAACTGACTGTATCTGTCTGTGTGTTATTGTTATGTTAACAAATTCCCATGTGGAGGGTGGGATGGGGTGAGGAGGGTTAAAGTTGTGTATATAAGTACTCCGCTATGTTATACTGTAACCTTTATCTAAAAACAATAAAAAATGAGTACGGAAAAAAAATTGAGGAAACGGATTACTAAACCGTGGGTACGGATTACTAAACCGTGCGAACGGGTTAGTGCAATTATTTTTTTTTTTACCCTGGCACCAAGGGGGCCCCGTACATTTCCACAGCGATGATTTAGATTTTCGTATATACGATATATATATATATATATATATATATATATATATATATATATATATATATATATATATATATATATATATAGATATATATATATATATAGATAGATAGATAGATAGATATTTATATATATAGATATTTATATATATATATATATATATACATATATATATATATATATATATATATAATAATTAGTTTATAAATATTAAATAAATATTAGTTTGATCTTGTCCACCTGCCTGCTTACCTGCCCTCCTCGTGTCATCAGTCATCGTTCCCTGCCTTACATCTGTATGCAGCTGTTTTTTTTTTTTCATATGTTTATTGAATACAACAAACAACCAAGCACACATACATTAAAAAAGAAAACACATACAGGACATGGATATATTATTTTTCCACAAGGAGCCACAAATAAAATGTAATCATAACAATTACCATAATACAGTTGAAAGTGACGCTTATTAGTTGTTTATTTTTGCAATGTCCCGGGGGGATAAAAACAGGAAAAGGGAAAAATAAAATAAATGAATGAAAAACAACATACAACCAACTACATCGAAGACAGACTCACATAAAGCTGAGTTAATCTTAGGCCCCTATCCCGATCCCTGATCCCTGATCCCTCATCCTGACCGACTGTAGCTGCTATTAAACATCCTTGAGATATGAGAACAATGGATGTCAAATTTGTCCAAACTCTTCCAGATTACCCCCAATTGCAAATCTAAATTTCGCAAGGTGGGGTGTGTTTATGAGCTCTGCGAGCCACTTTTGCAATGCTGGAACATCTTTACCCTTCCATTGCTGCAATATGTTTCTTAACAATGATCAACACATACGATAATAAGCATTTTTGTGCAGGCCTTAGCCTCCTTGCCTCATTTGAAGTCCCAAAAATGATCATTAATGGATTTGGAGCAATCTTGACGCCCAGGACCCCCGAAAAAAAAGAGAAAATATCATCCCAAAAATTTTGAAGCTTTGGACAGAGAGCAAAAGTATGCAGTAAGTTTCAATTTTGTATTATGCAATTTTTGCAAATGAGAGAGCAGTCAGAAAAAAAAATTGTGAATCTTTTCCCTTGAGTAATGTAGCCTATGTATGACTTTGTATTGAATCAGACAAGGAAGAGCATTCACATAAGGCAGGCATGACCAAACCCGGTCCTCGAGGGCCACCTATCCTGCATGTTTTTGATCTTTCCGTCATCTAATGCAGTTGATTCAAATTATCAAGTTTGTTGTCAGGCTTCCGCTGAGCTTGCTGATTAGCTGATCATTTGAATCAGGTGTGGTAGGGGGACAGAAACCTCCAAAACATGCAGGATAGGTGGCCCTCGAGGACTGGGTTTGGGCATGCCTGACATAAGGTCTGCTCACATTCTGCAAAGCTTCCTCCCAAATTTCCTTAGGTATGGACATTCCAATTTCTCTTTCCCACTCATCTTTGAGTTTTTCAATCGAGGGTTGGGAGATCCCCTGCAGTAATCTATAAAAAAGTGAAATTTTGTGTTCAGCACCTAGGTACTCACCTTAACCACCATCGAAAACATCCGTTTGAGCCTTCTCAAATTGTGGTAGGTGAAAGCGGACATAATTATGTAACTGAAGATACCTGAAAAAGTGTTCATTTGGCAGTTCGAATTTCTCCTGTAATTACTGAATTTGACATAAAGGTACCCTCTGAGTACAGGCGTTTCAATTTACACACCCTACACACTTGCTCGTTATCTCAGGTCAGCTGATCAGCTGCTCCTGAGAGAGCTGCAAACTAAGCGGAAGCTCAGAGGGGACCGTGCCTTTGCTGTTGCAGCCCCAAAACTTTGGAACAACCTGCCTCAGCACATTAGACAGGCCTCCTCCCTGCCTGTTTTTAAATCCCTTGTCAAAATCCACCTCTTCTCCTTGGTGTTTAACACTTTATAAAACAGTGGCTTTTTACTTGTATTTTATTCCTTTATTCCTTTCTTTTATCCCTATCATTTTTATTCGCTATTTTATTCTTTTATCCTTCATTTGATACTATTTTTGACCCTTACTCATTTTGTCTTATCAGATTTAGCGTTTATTTCTTTGAGCTGTTGTGTCTGTTTTTACGATGTTTTTATTTTTCTGTACAGCACTTTGGTCAGCTGTGGTTGTTTTAAAGTGCTTAACAAAGTTGGATTGGATTGGATTTCTAATTCTCTCCATAAATTGAAGGTGCCATCTGCACACGAGGGTAAGAAAGACAGGTTGCATGAAATAGGCATGCATAGTGACAAGGTTCTGAGTATGAAATTTTTTCTTATTTGTTTCCAAATCCGTATTGTGCTCTGGATGTTGTTATAGTCTGTGGCTGTCAGACGAGTGCGATAGTATCACTGCCCCCACAGAATAGGGGTGGCATTGCTCCCTCTCCATCTGTAGGCCTGAAGGTAGTAGTGCTGTCTCATCCAGCAGGAGAGCCAAAGTACATAAATTTGCAGCCCAATAGTAATGTATGAAGTTCGGTAGCGCCAGGCCCCCAACAGATTTGCTTTTTTTTTTTTATTTTTTTTATGTGCGACTTGTAATTCCATATGAACGACATTGACAAAGGCATCTATATTTTTAAAAAATGATTGAGGCAAAAAGACCGGTATGTGTTGGACTATGTATAAATATTGTGGGACAAAGACCATAGGTGTTCACCCTTCCTACCAATGATAGTGGCATTGTCCTCCAGAATTGAATATTACTTCTCAGCCTGTCTATGAGAGGGAGAAAGTTTGTGTTTGCAAGGGCACCATATTTCCTTGTCACTATGATGCCTAAGTACATTATCTTTTCCAAAGTCACTTTAAACCGGAGAGTTGCAAGCCATATCTGGTTGTCCAGTTTTAATGGGAAATAAAAACTCTCTTACATCAGTTAATTCTGCAAAGGTTCCAAATGTATCAATGACTGACAAAATTGCGGGTATAAATGTTCAGGGCTCTGTTACATATAACAGAATTTGATAAAAGTGATATAATATTCCTCGTGTAGACTGTTTTGTAACCATGAATATCTGGTTACATGTGGAATGTTTGTGCCAAAGGCTCCAAAGCAAGTGCAAACAGTAGTGGGCTAAGAACACATCTTTGTCTGGTTCCCCTGCATAGTTTAAACTGAGCGGACATTGTTTGGTTTTTCAGGATTCTTGCTGAGGGTTTTTTATAAAAAAGTCAAAGAAATGAAATCTTGTCCTAACTGAAATTTCTGCAAATAGCAAAAAAACATGGCCAATCAACTCGGTTGAATGCCTTTTCTGCATCTAAACTGAGTATTACTAATTCCTTCTGTATATTCAGTGTGTAATCCACATTGCACAATCGCCTGAGGTTATTAAAAGAATTTCTGCCAGGCACAAAGCCAGTTTGGTCCGGATGCACCGGTTTGCCCATCACTAGGCTAAGGCGTTGCACCAATATTTTAGCCAATATTTTCTGGTCTGAATTTAATAACGAAATGGGTCTGTAAAAGGTCACTTCCTCCAAATCTTTGCCTTTTTTAGAAGGTACTGTAATAATAGCTTCATTTAGTGTCAGGTGTAAATGCTTTACATTATATGCGTGATTGTATATTCTTAACAAATATGGAGCAAGTTTCAACTTAAAATGCTTATAAAACTCTTTCCCCAGCCCGTCGTTGCCTGGATTCTTCCTGTTTTTCAGCAAGCCTATGGATTTGATAATTTCCTCATTTTTTATTTTGGCATTGAGAGTTCCACGATCCACTTGTTCCAGTGCAGGCAATTTGCAATTGTCTTAAGTAGTCCTGCATATCATTGGATCCAGTTTGAAATTGAGAAATATCGAGGCCTTCATAAAATTTCCGAAAACTGTCATTGGTATCCTTTTGTGCGGTAAGAACGTTCCCATTTGCTGCTCTTATCTTATGAATTGCGTTATTGTTTTCCAGTTTCTTCAACTGATCCGGAAAGGAGAGCATTGCTGAGAACTTTCACTTTTCCGGGATGTGGCAGAGCCAATATTTTCTCCAACAGCACCTTTCTTCTTCTTTTTTTACACTGTGTGTCCCTTGCTTTGCGGCAATACTCATCTGCCCCCACCCCAAAAAAAACCCCACCAACTCTCAATGTTGCAGTCAAGTGGCTGATACCGTGCTGTACTGTCAATGCTGCACTGTCGTTATCTTAGCACTGTAAAAACGGTTCAACAGCTTTTAAAAAAGGAGGCAAACGCTGCACATACCAGTTGTCCCAAGTTCTCCTTCCGCCATTCTACAAGCCAGGTGAGTGCTCTTGCTTGGCTCCGTTTTTATATTGAAAGCTCAGCTGGCTGTGTTGGGTAACTATGGGAGTCCGCAAAGCAGCTGCCATGATTCATTTCTGCCCCCTGTGTGAGCCGTTGAACATTCCTGAAGCTGATTGGCTGACGCAATGCGACAAGCGACAAAAGTTTAAATTTTTTAACTTCTCGCATCATGCGTAATTATGCGCCGAGTGGCGCTCCATCGTGTCCATCGCGTCACCCAACGCATCATCGTGCCTTGTCGCGCTAACTCCATTGACTACAATACCAAACCTTCCGCTTTTGCACCTCCATCGCGCTCCATCTGAACGCGGCATAACAAGGACAGCAGGCAGGCGGATTTTCAGAGCAGGACTGGGTTGGTACCCATGCAGGCTTGAAGTGGACACCAGGCAGGCGGAAGGTCAGAGACAGTCTTGGTTATTACACGTGTAGACAGGCAGGGAAAAGTGCTGGAAGGCTTGGCATAACCGGCAAGACTATCTGACGAGTACTAGTATTAGACTTACTCGTTTCGGGTCTGTTTGTACAGAACAGCTTTGTTCTCTTAAATTACACACGACAAGAGCTTTTTGGGATTGGATTAAAAAGTTCCAACTCTTTTATCGACGTTCTACAGCTCATCCAACAGCTCCAGAAAACAACCGATGCGACGCGGGCGACTCGGCCGACCGGAAGTGCTCGCAGGAAGCGTCGCGACCGTAAACAAAGGCGAGGGATCAGAGCTAAGCTCCATTGAACACCTCACTGGCTTTCTCTACTCAGCATGTTCCTGGCCAATGTGCGGTCGCTGGTGAACTAATGGATGAGATATGACTGGATAATTGTTAGAGAAATCTCTAAAAGAAGACTAGGACAAGCCTAGCTGCTAAGCAGCAAAAAGAGAAACTCAGACAAGCCAAGATTGACTTTTCTCTGCCATGGCACAGGGAAAAAGCTTGGCGAACGAACTCATGCGTTGCCGGCACTAATTCATCGTTCAAGCGTCCCTGCCTGGTTTTTATTCATTCAGCAAAGCATTGCACATTACAAGACATAACAAAAAGAGCCAGTCAGGCGCCACCAACAGCTGGGCCAAGGTCCCAGCTCACACTTTCCTGCATCAACAGCTTTATCTAAGGACTGGGGCGAGATGAACTAGCATAAATGGATAGCAATGCACACTATTCTTGACAAGAAATAAGCACATAATGATAAAGACCTAATATATGATTCCCTTCACAATAACTAATGACAGCAGACTGACAAACTGCAATGTAATGAATTTTACGGAGACTTGGCTACACAGTGGTGTACCTGACAATGCTATCGGGCTCGCCGGTCGCTACACGCTACAGGCGGATTGAACAGCGGACGGTTCCTGGAAGACAAGAGGCGGGGGTTTGTGCATTTATGTTAACAAAGCTTGGTGCACGGACTCTGTCATTGTTGAACGGAACTGCTCCGATAACCTCGAGTTCATCATGGTTTAGGGTAGCTCTTTCTATTTGCCTTGGGAGTTTACTGCTACAATCATAACAGCTGCTTATATTCCCTGGATGCTGACACTAAATCTGCCGTGCCTGAACTACATGCAGCTATTAGCAAGCAGCCAACTGCTCACCCAAATGCTGCATTTATTGTGGCGGGTGACTTTAATCACTCAAACCTCAAGTCAGTATTTCCAAAATTTCATCAGCACATCTCCTGAGCTAGGCTAGCTGCCTGCCTGTTCTCTGACCTCGTTCGTTCTTGACCACCCAATTGCATGCCGTCTTGTCTGGACCTTTGGTACTTCGATCCTGCCTGAACTCGACCGCCGATTCAACCTCCCCGCTCGAGCCCCTTCCTCGTTGGTCCCTGCCCGACCGATCGTCCACCACGGCCCGGCCTCCCCGACAGCCCCCCCCCCACAGCAAGCCACTCTCGTCAGCCTTCACCTCAGCAAGTATCTCACGATAAATAAACGCTCAGTTGCTAAACCCACCTACCTGTGTGTGCTCTTGGGTCCTCCATCCAGTAACCCTGACAGCATGGTATTGGAACTGCTCTTGTCGCCGAGCGTGTGGCACTACAAAGTATAAAATAGTGTAAAAAAGTATAAAATCGTGAAAACCGCCCAACGCATCACAGGGACCCCACACCTGTATACTCGTCATAGCACATTATATCTTTATATATTCTAATTGCTCTGCTATATATTTGTTTATAGTTTATCTGTTACAAATTCTTATCAATCATCCTGTCTATACTGTATATATTGAACATATCCCATATCCCAACTGCTGCTCCTTGCACTTCTGATTAGATACTTAACTACATTTCGTTACCTGTATTTATACATGTGTAATGACAATAAAGATTAATCTAATCGAAACTAATCTAATCTATAGGGGAGGGACGGGATTATAGGCAGAGCAGGTAATTGGGATCAGCTGTTGGTATTTGGTGCCGATTGGGAGAGAGGTGTGTGGTGAGACAGAAATTAGGTGACTGGACTGGTAGACTGTGACAATTTGATTTATTTTGTCCCACTAGCTGGGCTCGAGGCTCATATAACAACCAACCTCAGGTCAGCTTGTCAGCGTCACATGACCAAATCCAGAAAACGGGTCTGCCACATTTTTTTTTCCTCCCATAAAAATGAGTGTTTTGGGGCAGTGAGCCCACTTGACAAGAGCACTTTGCTATTTTATCCTCTTGCATTCTCAATAATTCTGCCCTTTTCGCCTTGAGCAAAAATGCCGTCATGTGAAATGCGTTCATGCGCTATGAACAAATGTGTTCATTTTCTAGCC
>NC_142380.1:20894279-20896779 GCF_059441005.1 Hippichthys cyanospilos
CGAAGGCATCCCAACCGAGACACGGCTGCTGGATCTGGGCAGAAACCGGCTGCGCTGGGTACGAGCTGGTGACTTGGCGCCGTACCCCCGGCTGGAAGAAGTGGATCTGAGCGAGAACCTAATCGCCACCTTGGAGCCCAACTCCTTCGCCGCTCTGCCCAATCTCAAGGTGCTGAAGCTGAGGAGCAACCAGCTTAAGTTGGTGCCTGTGGGCGCCTTCGCCAAACTGAGCAATCTGACCAGCCTGGACATGAGCGACAACAAGATTGTAATACTGTTGGACTACACCTTCCAAGATCTCAAGAGCCTCAAAAATCTGGAAGTGGGAGACAACCACTTGGTCTATATTTCACACAAGGTAGTCACCAGGCTCCCTAAAACAGTTAGCCCAGAATTTATTAGTGGGTGAAAAACCTTTGGGTTCAATAAGAAGCCCCACAAAGTTGCGTGGCCCCTCTTTCACCCTCTTTCTTGATTACATAAACCTTTGGGATTAAATACTGTAACGAACCCAATCACTTGGACCAGTCCTCTTTCCAGTGTTGGTTATTTGTGACCCAGATGTTTTGAACAAAAAAATCTGCAAACTTGGGTTAACTTCACCCAATTATGGGTCATAAAAGGGATGACACAACGTTCTTGTTGAAAATTACCCATTTGGGGTTTTGTTTTGTTTTATTTTGGTTTGTAGACGAACACCTGATACAACCCAAGTTTGTTTTGAGAGTTATCCATTTTGACCCATCTCCTAGGGTAAAAGAATAACCCAATTAGTTGTCCTGCTTTGACCCAATTTTCAGTGGCTGTAACCCAACAGTTTTTCACTCTTGGAAAATTTAGTTTAAAAATAGATTAATTTGCTACTTGAGTGGATTTGGCTTGGCTGAGCTATCGTCGTTGTTTTGTTAAGACAACACAATTTGCGTCTTTTTGTAGAAAAACATCCCAATACAGTGGGGCCCCGTGGTACGAGATTAATCTGTTCTGTGGTTGGGCTCGTAAGGCGAATTCCACCGAATGGCGGGCAATCCAAACCAATTTTAAATAGTTAATGTGTTTAGAACCCCAGGTAGAAAACATAAAAATTGAATATACATATTAAAAATTGGTACCAAAATAGTATAGTAAGTGCTGCTTATATATAATATACAGTGGGTCTCCTGTTTACGAACTCCCTCTTTTACGAACTTTTCATCTTACAAATGTGGGCTGCGGCGTTTTTGTCCCCCTCTTATGCACAAACCTTTCATCTTACGAACAACCCAACATGCCGGTCAATGTGTCCTGTCTTTTTCGCTTTGCTGCATCAACAAAATCAACTGTTCTCGCATGTCACGGCAACGCCAATATGCTATTGCTCTTACAATGTCACAGTCACTGTCTCAGTCACAGTGTCAGTCACAGAGATGCCGATATCTAATGGTCGATTAAGGTCACAATAGTCACAGTCCCGGTCTCAGTCACGGAGATGCGGATATGCTATTGGCCGGCGTCACGTCAATCACAGAAATGCCGATATGCTATTGGCTGAACGCCCTCATCTAGCTTGATGGCACAGCTGGTTAGACACGGCTTCTAAAATTGCTAGTGGCGGTAAAGGAAGAAGTAAAAGGATGATGACAATAGAAATGAAGCAGGAGATAATAAAAAAAAATACGGAGGCACACGCATAGTTAACCTTGCTTGTGAGTATGGCCGTAACCGCTCGGCAATCTTCTAAGGGACCTCGGTTAACAACAAAATGGAGAGGCTTCTTCTATGATGGATTAAAGAGAAGGAAATCGCCGGTGATATGTTCTAGTTGGAGAAAAGTTCTCGTTTAAGAAAATAAATAAAATCTGCGGGTTGGTCTCTGCTCCCCTCCTCCTCCACCGAGCTCAAATCACGTCGCCCCAAAGGTAAATGTCATTTTTCCTTTGTATATTTATGTTATTTAATTTAACTGTACAGTAGATTATGTTACTAATTTTTAACATGTGTATAAAGTCGTGATGTTTTTACCTAAGGTTTTTGCACGCATTGCACGCATTCACTAATTAACATTGGTTTGGATTGCCCCTCATTAGAGCAGTTCGAGTTACGAGCGAATCCGCTGAATGGATTAAGTTCGTAACACGGGGGCCCACTGTATGTGTGTATATATATATATATATATATATATATATATATATATATATATATATATATATATATATATATATATATATACACACACACGTGGACAAAATTGTTGGTACCCCTCAGTTAAAGAAGGAAAAACCCACAATTCTCACTGAAATCACTTGAAACTTACAAAAGTAACAATAAATAAAAATTTGTTGAAAATTAAATAATCAAAATCAGCCATCACTTTTGAATTGCTGATAAACATAATTATTTTAAAAAACAATCTAATGAAACAGGCCTGGACAAAAATGATGGTACCTCTATAAAAGATTGAAAACTATTTGACCAGACCGACATGATTAACTCAGGTGTGTCCTTTAATTGACATCACAGG
>NC_142380.1:20901779-21004279 GCF_059441005.1 Hippichthys cyanospilos
ATATATATATATATATATATATATATATATATATTCTTTTTTTTCCCCCAAGTTAACACAAAGTGGCCATATTTGGAGGTGGTTGCACAAAAGAATCCCAAAAAGTTGGGCCAGCTTGGCCCAAATCGCAGAACAGTCCATTTTTTAACCATACTGGGTTATAGGAGATACTATTCATTATGGTAGAAAATGACCCAGGTATTTTGAATGCTGCTGTCTGTTATATCCACACACATTTCATTAAAAAGGCAAACCTTTTTCAGGATTTCTGAGTGACTGCACTTTACGCATTTTAATATGAACCTGCTGGACTTGAAGCTTACACCAACTGTTTCTTATTGCTGCCACATGCTCTAAAAGTAACTGGAACGTTTTGAGCAGGCTGGAAAGCTTTGCTGACTTAACTTTTTTTTTCTTTACTTGACTATCACAAATCCTCAGGCATTCTCGGGGCTCTTGGGCTTGGAAGACTTGACCATCGCCCGCTGCAACCTGACATCCATCTCAGGCCAGACCTTGTCCTACCTGCGCAGCCTGGTCACCCTGCGCCTGCATCACCTCAGCATCCCAGCTCTGGAGGAACACAACTTCCGTAAGCTCTCCAACCTGAGAGGTCTGGACATCAGTCACTGGCCGTACCTGGAGTACATTTCACCGCTGAGTTTCCAGGGTCTGGATCTTCACTGGCTGTCAATCACCAACACCAACATCAGCACCGTCCCTTCCACCTCCTTCAAGAACATGGCACACCTGACCCACCTCAACCTTTCCCACAACCCCATCACGGCACTAGAGCCATGGGCCTTCCGAGACCTGCTGAGGCTTAAGGAGCTGACCATGGTGGGCACGGGCCTGGGCACGGTGGAGCCGCGTGCCCTTGGGGGCCTCCGTCAGCTTCGGCTTCTCAACTTCTCGTCCAATGAGCTGCAGACTCTGGAAGAGGCTTCCTTCCACTCCGTCAACAGTTTGGAGACGCTGCGGGTGGAGGGCAACCCCCTGCTGTGTGACTGCCGCCTCTTGTGGATCCTACAAAGGCGCAGGACCCTCAACTTTGATGGCAGGGTGCCAGTGTGCGCTGGGCCTGTCCAGGTGCGAGGTGTCACCCTCAGCAGCTTCAGTGATTCCGCGCTCTTCGATCACTTCACCTGCCAGAAACCCAAAATACGCAACCGCAAGCTTCAGCAGGTAACCCGCCATTACAAGTGACGAGCCGGGAAAGACGTGGATGGGAATCGAAAGGCTTGCTCTCAGTAGGCGGGTCCTTGTCTGACTTTTTGGTGATTTGCAAGTGTTAAGAAGAATTAACTGCCGTTCTTATTTATCCTGAAACCTGGCCGATTGTTTATGATGGCAAAGCTAATTACACTCAATCCCAACACGTGAGACAAGACGTGATTGGAAAAAGATATAGATCCAAGCCAAAAGAAAAGGCTCTGTCTCGTGTATCTTTCAGTAAGCATGTCCAGATAGATAGATAGATAGATAGATAGATAGATAGATAGATAGATAGATAGATAGATAGATAGATACTTTATTCATCCCCGTAGGGAAATTCACTCTGGCCGCAATACCGACTTCTCGGGATATTTAGACCCGGCCTTTTTTGTTTCTTCCATTCGTGTGCACAGTTACGTCCCTTTTCGTCTCAGTATGACAGCAAAGTTAAATACACCCAAACCAAGCGCATGCGACATCATGGAAAGGCTGGTTTGTACTGTATTGCAGCGGCCCCCAAAATTTTCATCACCACTGATATATTGCGGTGCAGGTCACCGACTGACTGCTCTCAAAAGCACATCATCTTTCTCACTATGTAATATCAACAGCGACAAGAAGCGGCACCAAAAAACAAAGATCACGCCAAACAAAGCACAAATGAATGAACTGTTAAACTAAATCAGTTCCAAAACATTATTTCGGGAAAGTGGTTGGGGACCGCTGCTCTATTGGACACACTTAGCTCCAAGTTCTAAGACACTGACACTCAACTGCACTTTATTCCTATAGTGCTTTAAAACAGTCCTTGCTGCAAATGAATAGGCTGGGTTCTCAGGATAATAGAGCCAGGCCAGAAAAAATGGAAAACAAATCATTCTGGTAGGTGCTAAGCCAATTGTCAAATGTTCAGCTCCACCCACACCTAGATTAAAAAAGCCCAATAAAGGCTCCTCCCCAGTTTTTTGACACCCAGCCGCCACAAGAGAGCGGCAAAGCCGCATTACTGCATTAGACAAGGTTTTGACAAAATGTCCCCTGCCCCGAGAGTCAGCCTATCCATTGTAGCGGCACGTCAGCTTTCTCTCGACTGGTCAACCTGTTTCCACAGGTGAGCGCTCGCGAGGGCCAGCCGGTGAACTTCCTGTGCCGCGCTGAAGGAGAACCTGCCCCCGCCATCGTCTGGATATCGCCACAGCGTCGGCGGATCACGCCCAAAAGCTTGGGCCGTGTGACGGTCCTGCCGAGTGGCACCTTGGAGATCCGCTATGCCCAGCTGACGGACAGCGGGACGTACATCTGCATCGCCAGCAATGCCGGTGGCAATGACACCTATTTCGCCACACTAACGGTGCGCGGGCAGCCGGTGGACGCAGCCTCGGCCTTTTTGTTCAACCGCTCGCACTTCACCGGTGACTTCTTCAACGACAGCAACCTGAACAGTACTGGGGTATTCCTCAAGTTCACCTTGGACCTGACCACTATCCTCGTGTCCACGGCCATGGGTTGCATCACCTTTCTGGGCGTGGTCCTCTTCTGCTTCCTGCTCCTGTTTGTGTGGAGCCGGGGACGCGGGCAGCGCAAGAACAACTTCACAGTGGAGTACTCGTTCCGCAAGTCGGAGCCCGCCACCGGGAGCTCTTCGGGAGCCACCAGGAAGTTTAACATGAAAATGATATGAAACAACGCGGCCAGGGGTCCCTTGGGGGAGGCATGAAGCACGTCTTGCAAAAACGTCCTTGACATGCACAAACGCACACAGCCACTGATTGATCGAGTGCGCCATGCTGACAGTCAGGCGCTTTAAATCACTGGACAACTTTCCTCTTTTAGTGGGAAACATATTTAGCGAGAAACCTGTCCAAATATGGGAAAAGCGGGCTCTTCTTTCTGGTCTCATTAATGGGGGACTTTACTTGGCCAATTTACACTTTTCGGGGTTTTTCCCCCTGACTAATTATGTCTCGTTAACTTGTTCACTGCCATCGGTGGCTATAGACATCCAAGCTGTACTTGCTCTGACTTGAATCAGGCTCTTTGACATTTGACTCAACCTCGGCCTTCGAGCTCACAAAACATTATTAGCCGTTCGACCGAGATCCGCCTATGAAAACGATGGACCTCACTACGACTTGATTTGGACTTTGGCTCATCTCGGACTTTTAGGACTCTGAATCCACTTGAACTTGATAAACTTTAGTCCCAGTAGACATCATAGATCTTTGATGTCTATAATTGTCAACGGCAGTAAACGAGTTAAGATGCATGCAATGCAGATTGAAGCATAAGTTATCTGGCCTGACTTTTGCAGTGGTTAAATCCTTCATTAATGTTACCGTTTGTCAGTTTTCAAAAAGGATTGGGAATACAGTCTATGACTAAATTTAAATGACTTTGAATCAAGAAAAAAAAAAGGGATAATTTTCAACATTTAACTGTGTGAGTTTGGGACGAGCACGCTGGCTGAGGCTTGCCATAGTGTTCCGCGTGCGTTGCGGCCGCCACTTGCGCAACTCCACGGCAACCGATAGATCCAATGCAGGAGTGAGCACTGGGACCCGGAACAGAGTTTGTATGGCAAGTAAAAACAAACAAACACGCAAACTAAAAAAAACAATGGTAAGAGGTCATCTTTGCCCTTCGGGCAGCATGAAAAACCAAAAGGCGCGGGCTGCAGTCGACGAGCGCTGACCATTGGGCCCTGGCTCTCTGCTGCATTGGCGGACATCTGACCTTCCGAGCGCTGCCGGGGGGGAGTGGCCCGGATGGGCGGCACCTACTCAGAGGCAGACAAAGGATGCACAAGTGCGACGGTCCCAGCGTGCATGTGCAGTCAGTCAACGTTCTCTCAGGAAGTGGCAATAATGTGCCCAGAATCATGAAGATGGAATTTTCTCATTTAGGCGTGAAGAAACCAAGCCAAAGTTGTTGCGCTTGCTTTTATGGATTAGCCCCCCTAACCCAACCCCAGCCACCCCTGACTGAGATCTTGTCACCTTGGCCACCCCACCGTAAAATTTCTGGCCACACATCTGATGTACTGTCTTGTTCAGTCACTAAAAAGCCCAAAAAGTTGAACATTTGAATTTTGAGGCCGCTTAATCAAACCATTAATTACATTGGGAGTGGACAATTCAGAACCTGGCCATGTCCCCATTTATACAAGGGGTGTGCACACTTTTGCGACCTTTTTTTTTCCAATTCACAAATTACAGACTATAGGTGAGATAAATAGTGAAATAAGTTTTCGAATGATGGCTCTTTTGGCAAAAAAAGCTGGCTCTCGAGTAGAGGTGTGTAGACTTTTCATATGCCTTGTAAGATGGACACAAAAATGTGCCTGCTCTTTCTCTGTCTCTGATGGTCCGCATGCAAATGTCTGTGCCTCCCCTAGCCCAGTAACCCCCCTCGGCCCCCACCTCCCCTGTACACTAGGTCCTTAATTCGGGTGGGGTCCCTGGCTGGAGTCCGCGGATGCAAATGTAAATTATGTGGTGTGAACCCTACCTGTAATGTGTGAGAGTCGTGCTCTGCTTTTATTGGCGTCGTGCTGTCGTTTTTCATTTGGCGTGCTCTGCTCGTTGCCCTAGCCAATCTCCCACTGGCCTGCATCGGCCTGTCTCTTCTCAATCCTTGCGCCTGGCTGGGACCACGTGGTAATCCGTCCCTATTGTGTATTTATTATCTTGTCCAGAGTGACATGCTTAGCCATGCTAAAACTGCTAGTGAAGTTTAAATGTACCCTCGTTGATCACATGCCCCCTCCGTCACTAACAAAGGCCACAACCTTCATTAATGAATGGCTCAATATTATTCAAAGTGTGTATCTGTGATAAATGGTCACAGAGAACACGCATGCCTGTCTCCAACAAAATAGCATCACTAGCTACAATGGACAGCAATAGCATTTAGGTAGTTAGGTACTGGATTCATAACGATTTATTGCTCTTAACACTGAACTTCAATACTTCAGGTTGGAGTTTTTTTTCTTTGCCAAATAATCTGTGGTCAATGAAAACACACACACACACACATATGTATATATATATATATATATATATATATATATATATATATATATATATATATATATATATATATATATATATATATATATATATATATATATATATAGACCAAAACAAAACAAAAACAAAAACAAAAAAAAACATCTTTTGCCATGGATAAGCCGCACTGGACTATAAGCCGCAGGTCATAACATCGGATATTTATGCAAAAAGGTGGTATGAAAGTTTTTTTTTTTTTAAATATATATTTTTTAATTAATATTTTTTTAATTTTTTAATCCTTTCTTTAACAGATTGAACATGCCTGTATGTTTAGTCCCAACATTGTTTTTATAGAAAATGGGTGGATCAATATAACCTACATATCGCCAATAAAATACTGCAGAGTTAAATAGCAATTCAAACTTAAAAATCAACACTTTGACAGCATTCTGTCTCCCATTGTTTAATTGATAAATTAATTTAGTGAACATTGCACACACTGCACATAAATAATACATACAATCATAATATCAATAAAATCCTATACACTTGTATACCGTATATCAAATTTACGCGTCACAAACTTTTTACAAGATCTTATTCAATTTAGACATTTTTTAAAATATTTTTAAATAATATATTTTAAAACTCTTTTTGTGCACAGCCATTGATTCACATCTTTTGAGTTCTATTTCTAAATTGTTCCAGAAACTGACTCCTTGAACAGATACACACATTTGCTTGACCGGTGGAAAAACCAGCAGATAATTCACACTGGACTATAAGCCGCAGGGCCCAAATCATGAGGAAAAATTTGCAGTTTATAGTCCGAAAAATATGGTATATATTCCAGAGGTTGTATACTTTAAGCAGTTTTCTTTTTTTTTTTCCTTTCTTGATTTCACCTGAATTCCTGGGGTGGCAGTTTCTTCTTCTAAATCAAATTAGAAGGACAAGATAGGGCCAGAAATGTCTAATTTTTCAAACTAATTATTTGGGGGCTGGTGCTTCATACCCTAACCCATTAAACTGCCAGCCCAGTCAAATTGGATCATTAACGTCTATGGCCGCCAATGGCATTGAATGACAACTCCTAGACATACAGTCATATAAGAAGTTGTACACTTATCCGTGACATCAATAACATAAATGACAGAGCGTGAGACGATGTTTTTCATTCATATGGCGTGGAGGCACTAAGAAGAGAAGCCCCCCCATAGAAATTGTATGCGCTCCCTTCGTGTTTCCATCCCTCGCTTGTCCCCTGTGAAAATTTAGCCTGAGAAAACCTGAGCCATCTGTTAGCATCCAACTTAGTAGCTGAGTCTTTCTTTGGCAATTTCTCCTCTCTCTGGATGCTTTAGCCCCCTCCTTCTTCTCCGCTATGCACAGTGATGGGCAAAGTACACAGATTGTTTACCTGAATAAAAGTAAAATTACTCAATGTAAAAATGACTCAAGTAAAAGTAAAAGCTCTGAACCAAAAATCTACCCTAGTAAAAGTAAAACCACAGCCTCTCAAATGTACTTTTAAGTACAATAAAAAGTAAGAAGTATTTTTTTCCCCATTCAAAGATCACAATTCCAATTGATTTTTTTCTCTCCCATTAAGATAAATATTGTCAATTATGTTCAAGAAGGGCCGGCTTGGTGGAAGAGCCGTCTTCCTCACACATTCCAAAAACCTCCGGTTCCTCAGAGCTATATCCTGCCTTTTTTTGTGTGTGTCTCACTTTTGACCCACCTGATTGAAATGATCAGGATTGTTATCAGGCTTCCACAGGGCTTGCTGATGAGCTGAATATTTGAACCTGGTGTAAAAGGTGAGTGAGACATTGAAAATATGTGGGATATGGCTCTTCTTGAGGACATGGCTCATCTTGAGGAACCGGAGTTCCCTACCCCTGCTCTAAATGTTCACACACGAAATGAGGGGTCTCAAACTCGTTTTAGCTTGCAGGCCCCATAAATGAAAATCTATTCCCAAGTGGGCCGGATAAATAAGACCATGGTATATATATTATTTATATAATAAATAAACAGCAATTTCTGATGTATTTTTTTTTAATAATGTCCCAAATAGTAACTCTATAGTATCACTAATAATGACAAAAAAATAAAATTACTAGTAATCATGAAACATTTCAAGTTGTTCTTAAAAAAAAAAAAAAAAAAAAAAATCTCATTCATACTTTACAAAATCATCTCGTGGACCAGATTAAACCTGTTCGGTCCAGAACCAGCCCGCTTGACACTCCTGCACTAAATTGACCCTAGGTGTGATTGGGTTGTGAATGCTTGTTCGTCACTGTGTGCCCTGCGAGTGACTGGCAACCAGTTCAGGGTGTCCCCCGCCTACCGCCTGAAGACTGATGCGAAAGGCACCAGAAAGCCAGAGACCTCAGCTAAGCGGCTACATGCATAATGCTATAATGCATAGATGGATGCATGGATGCAAGAAGACCTACCAGACAAGATAGTACTGTACTGTACTTCACTATAAAGTTGGCAACATTAGATGCATTTGTTATTCACACATCACACTTTTGTGTTCTGGATGAGATCAGGATTATCTTAACTAGGATTAAATCATGCTCCATCTTTTCATACATATTTTTTTTAATAGTACCATTCATGCGTAGTGAAATCCTTACAGCAGTGTTTTTTTATTATTCTCAAAGTGGTGTGAGCATGGAGTGGTATATTTAGAATGTTACCTTAATAATGTGCATTGTTCCATTTAAAGCAAATAAAATTAAGTTGCGCACTCTGAAAATCATCCATCCACCCATTATCTGTAGCCGCTTATCCTCACTAGGGTCGCTGGCTTGCTGGTGCCTATCCTAACTGTCTATGGGCAGTAGGTGGGGCATACACTGGACTGGTTGCCGGCCAATCATAGGGCACAGTGACGAACAACTATTCATGCACCCACTCACACCTAAGGACAATTTAGAGTGTCCAATACACCTGCCATGCATGTTTTTGTAATACGGAAATAAGTCGGAGAGAACCCACACAAACTCAGGGAGAACATGCAAAATCTGCACAGGTCAGAGCAAGCTGGATTTGAACTCTGAAATGAGGCAGATGTGCTAACCACTCTTACACCCAGCTGTGCTGTGCAAATCAAATAACCAAATAAAGACACACTCGTATATGCCAAGGACAAAAAAATATACAATTGCAAATGAATCAAGTTGAAGTACTCAATTCCTTTCAAACTCCTTTCTTGTTTGCACACCAGTGTAATAAACTGATAAATAAAATGATAATAATAAAATATACCGGTAACCAAAATGATTTTTGATTTTCATATTTCTGCCTTTCGGATGTGTGGAAGTTATCTGTAGCCAACTTCATTAATGCCTAATATGGATATCATAGGTAATGTTAAATTTAGGGAAACGGCATTTCTCTTAACTTGAGTAATCAACTCAGTGATTTCTATGGTGCTATATGCAAGTTAACCCATTTCAACCCATTGGTCACTAAAGTTACCGTGAAGAAAATTCTATTTATGAGGCTCTATAAATGATTTTCATTATTTTTTATGTACTCAAAAACTACAAAGTGTAGATGAAATGCGTGCAATGTTAGAGAATATCGTCACATGACCAGAGCTGTTTACTTTGTGGTTGCACTTTGAGAGAAAGATGACTAAGCTCCCAAACATAAGATGAGTAAAGTAAGTTGAAATAAACATAGAACAAAGATTTTTTGTAGACAAGATCTGTAAGATGATACAGTGGGGCAAATAAGTATTTAGTCAACCACTAATTGTGCAAGTTCTCCCACTTGAAAAGATTAGAGATGCCTGAAATTGTCAACATGGGTAAACCTCAACTATGAGACAGAATGTGGAAAAAAAATGAAAATCACATTGTTTGATTTTTAAAGAATTTATTTGCAAATTATGGTGGAAAATAAGTATTTGGTCAATATCAAAAGTTCATCTCAATACTTTGTTATGTACCATTTGTTGGCAATAATGGAGGCCAAATGTTTTCTGTTACTCTTCACAAGCTTTTCACACACTGTTGCTGGTATTTTGGCCCATTCCTCCATGCAGATTTCCTCTAGAGCAGTGATGTTTTGGGGCTGTCGTTGGGCAACACAGACTTTCAACTCCCTCCACAGATTTTCTATGGGGTTGAGATCTGATTATTTCAGATTATTTTCCACCGTAATTTGGAAATAAATTCTTTAAAAATCAAACAATGTGATTTTCTTTTTTTTTTCCACATTCTGTCTCACATGGTTGAAGTTAACCCATGTTGACAATTTCAGGCCTCTCTAATCTTTTCAAGTGGGAGAATTTGCACAGTTAGTGGTTGACTAAATACTTATTTGCCCCACTGTATATGCATTTGGATCATTTCATGTCCAGGAAAAATTTGGGTTTAAATGGGTTAAAGGCACAGATAAAATTAAGCCATCAAATTATGCTGGAAAAATCCCCCAATTTTGCTTGGTATGGGCTAGCCCTGCTAAATAGTGTTTCTTACCTTGTTAGAAGTTAGAACCACTGTTACATTCGTTTTATTTTGCCACTCCAGACCGCCAGAGGTGGTGCTAAAAACACGGAATAAGCCTTTGCGCAAGCGCAAAACGAGAATGCATACCATCAAAAACGTCATGTATATGACACCAGGGACATATATAAGGCTGCGTTACCTGGTAGTCTGTCCCTCAGAATCTACTCGCGTGAACAATGCAGAGACAAGGAATCCAAGTGACAAGTAACTCTGGCAGTCTTCGGGGGTTTATAGAACCGCTGTTACATGCGTAACTGTCGTTCTATTTTGCCCCTCCAGACCGCCCCAGGCGGTGCTAAAAGCACGGGATGAAGAATAACAGCGGTCATGAGGAGACCATGGTACTCACCTCAACCTCATATAGATGCCCCCGAGGAGCCCAGGACAGCTGGGAGCCCTTGGAAGGACCCCCGTATAAAACGAAAAGCTGAGACGACTTACGAAACGACGTTGTATCCTCCACATAAAAACGCAGTGCCAGTACAGGGCACGAGGTTGGCAAAGGTCCCATCATCCCCAGGCGGGGGCACAAAACGATTGATGTGCAAAGGTATTTTGACATAGGAAGAGGATGGAAGCGGCATTCGGCCACAGAGTGACCGCGCCTCCATCAGGGTGCCACTTGATGCAGGAAGGCCTAACAGACAGGGCATACAATTCCCCAATTCGTTTGGCTGAGACAACGTTGAGCAAAAACGCAGTCTTCAGAGAAACCCACTTGAGAGGCACCTAACACTGGGGTTCAAAAGGAGGCCAGCACAAGGATTCGAGGACCACGTGCAGGTCCCAGGCAGGGGTGCGTGGTGCACTGTAGGGTCGGAGACGCCAGGCCCCTTTCATGAACGAAGAAACAAGCAGGTGGTCCCTTAATGAGTCACCACCAATCGCCGCATGGCGGACCTCAATGGCAGCGACATAAACCTTTAACGTGGAAGGTGAGCGACCCATATCCAGGAGAGACTGCAGAAATTACAAGAGCAGGAACTGGGCAAGCCACTGGGTTCGTGGCAAGCGTCGTGCATCACGACACAAACAACTTTCACCGGTTGTTATACAACAATTGAGGATTGAGCCCTGGCACTGACTGCGCCTGACTGAATCAGAGAAACAGTTCAGCAATGGGTCGGGACCTTCAGAGGCCACACACACAGGCGAAGTCAATGAGGGTGGGGATGCCACACCCGCCCCTTTTGCTGGGATAACAGATCCGACCGGGCTGTAAGATGCCATGGGTCGGCAAAACACAGGCTGTGGAGCAGAGGGAACCACGTCCGTGCCGGCCAAAAGAAGGCCACCAGCAAGAGGATGAGGCCCTCCTGAAGGACCCTCCGGAGCACCATCCAGATCAGGGGAAGGGGAGGGAAGGAGACAAAATGGCCAAGGATGCGCCAGGGCATCCTGCCCCAGTGGACTGTTGACCTCCATTAGGGAGAACCAAAGGCAACAGTGAGTCGACTCTTGCGTGACAAAGAGGTCGACCTCTGCCTGACCGAAACGAACCTACATAGCAAGCACAATCTCCGGATGCAGAAGCCACTCCCCTGGCGCAGGAACCCCGTGAGACAAAGAGTCCACTACCTGATTCAGGACACCCGGCAGGTAGGCTGGCCGCAGACTGGCTAGGTGGGCGGATATAGACCTTTGTGGAAAAAAAAAAAAAAACGTTAGCTAACGACATTAGCATCATATTTAATAGCACAGCTAGCTAACGTTTGCACCATTGCTAATGTATCCAAGCTAGCGAATAACCAACGTTATAACGTGGCGCTTTTTAGCTAACTTACCTAGTCGTGCTTTCTGAGATTTGATGAGTGTTCTTGACGGAAAACCACTGAATGCGAAGAAATCCTTCAAGTATAGCCATGGGTGAGGGTTAGTGGCTTTTAGCCTCTTGAGCCTATACTAATTCGGCTTGTTTGTCCGTGTCAATTTTGACGCTAGCTTCTAGCATAGGCAACCTACTGCCATCTTCTCTGCTCTCCAGGTTATGGGGCGCTGACAGTTGTAGGATGTCCCTGCGTTTTTTTTGTTTGTTTTTTTTTTTAATTTAGTGGCAGCCAGGCTGATTGGTCACACGTAGTTTGAGCAAAGATGCTGAAAGAAAAATAACAAGGCCTTTTAGTGTGAATTGTTAAACAAAATAAAAAATTTTAAAAAAGTAATGAGGCATTTTTTTAAATGTAGCAAGTAAAAAGTACGACATTTGTGTTTTAAATGTAGGGAGTAAAGGTAAAAAAATACTTAAATACAAAGTACATGCAAAATTTACTCCTGCCAAGTACAGTAACAAAGTATTTGTTTCTTGAAGTACTTCCCATCACTGGCCAGGTAGGAACATGCCTGTTAGCTAATAGACAAGTCTTCTGTCTGTCTGTTTGTCTGCCTGCATGTGGGTGTGTGTGTGTGTGTGTGTGTGTGTGTGTGTGTGTGTGTGTGTGTGTGTGTGTGTGTGTGTGTGCGTGTGTGTGTGTGTGTGTGTGTGTGTGCGTGTGTGTGTGTGTGTGTGTGTGCGCGCGCGTACGCTTATTGAGTCAAGTGTGGTGGCTTTAAAAATGCTGGCTTGCGAGCAAAACAGTGGAAGAAGTGACCCTGGTTTCCCAAAAGAGGGAAAAAAATCACGCCTTTTCCTCCAAAATACATTATTGGGACTTTTCTAATCTGTCTGGCTTTTGACAGCCATGACCACAAGGCAACAGTCAATTGTTGGCCAATAACCACATCTTTACTCATTTGAGCATTTTCCTCAAGATGAAGAAAAAAATTTGGTCAGCTTTATTTGCCTGTGTCTATTTGTGGAGCCTTTTTAATGGAGCCTTTCCAAGAAGCTTTCAAGGCAAATTCTTTGCCTTGGGCTCCATTCTTCTCTGCCACTGTTCTTCAGAGAGTAGCTTAGACAGTTCAAATGTCAAGATGTCATTTAAGAATGCTTTAAGCGGGAGAAAATCGAATGATTCCAAAATGAATCAGTCCCCTGTTCCCAGGTCAATTAGCCAGTAAAAATGTTAGTATTTCAACAGCAATGAGTTGACTTTTTAATAATTATTTCTCCCCATTAAAATGTCACCGTTACTGTTTTAAGAAATGTTTTCTAGGGTTTCAGACATCAGACGAAGCGACAAGTTTCCCCAGCATGCTGGTGGGACTCACTAATTGTTGCACATGATCAACGGCGATCAATATGATCAATCTCAGTCGGTTGTGGAGGGCCAGCGTCCTGTATGCTTTGCAGCTTTCTTTACCCTGACACACCGGATTGAAATAATCGGGCTTCTACTGAGCTAGCTGATGAGCTGATCATTTGAGGGTAAAGTAAGCTGCAAAACGGGCAGGGCGGTGGCCCTCCTGGACCCACTTCGGACACCTCTGATCTAAGGGGAAGCGTTTGTCTGAAGGACTGCCAGGTTTTTGGGTGTTCCCTTTCCAAGCTTTTAAATCAGGAATGAATTTCTTAGACATTCCTTCTCCTCTCTTGATGCAATTCTCCATTTGCTGAAATGTGAAAGAAATTGCTTACCGTATCTTGTCATCGACTTTTTTTTGGTTGAACTAATTCACATTTACTTCCCTCTTTTATGGCTGTTGTGCACCTATCTAATTCAAATCTGATGTAAAGACAAATTAAAATCCAGGCAATGTTAACAGTAAAGCATATAAAGTAGTATGAAAAAGTTTGGTCACCACTAATCATTTTCAAGATTTTCCTTTATAAATCATTGGTGGTTCGGATCAGCAATTTCAGTCAAATATATCATATAGTGGATAAACACTGTGATATCTGAGAAGTGAAATGCAGTTCATAGATTTACAAAAAGCATCCAATAAATATTTAAACAAAATTTGGAAGGTGCATAAAATTTCGGCACCCCAAGATAAAAATGAAAAGAAAAAGTATTTTCTTCTTTGCAAAACATGACCAGTTCTGTCAGGTTTGATGGTTTCCGAGCATGGACTGCCTGCTTTAAGTCACACCACAGATTTTCAGTATTATTCAGTTTTAGGGACTGAGATGTCCATTCCAGAACGTTGTACTTGTTCCTTTGCATGAAAGCCTTTAGTAGAATTTGACCAGTGTTTAGTGTCGTTGTGTTGTTGAAGTATGAAGCCCTGGCGCAACTTCAACTTTGTCACTGATTCTTGAACATTGTTTATCAAGAATCTACTGATCCTGAATCAGCGACCTTCAACTTGAACAAGATTGCCAGTACATGCACTGGCAACACAGCCCCAGAGCATGATGGAACCACCACCAAATTTTACTATGGGCAGCAAGTGTTTGTCTTGGAATGCTGTCTTTTTTTTTCGCCATGCACACAGCCCCTGTGATGTCCAAATAACGCAATCTTAGTTTCATCAGTTCACAGCACCATACTCCAAAATGAAGCTGGCTTGTCCAAATGTGCCTTTGAATACGTCAAGCAACTCTGTTTAGGGCATGTGCGCAGAAAAGGCTTCTGCCGCATTATTCTCCTTTACTGCACCTACTTGTGCAAAATGCGCTGAATAGTAATAATCATGTTTTAGGTCTATGGAGCTGGCCTGTGGGTCACCATTTTTTGCCTCTTCATATCTGATATTTTTCTTAGTCTGCCACTTCAGGCCTTAACTCGAACTGCGCCTGTGGTCTTCCATCTCCTCACTAGATTCCTTAGCTTAGTCTAAAACATAAAATAATAGCCAAGTGCATCAAAGTGCCTGAAACTAAAAGAAATAAATAATTCTTCTTTTATTGCAATTATACTTTACATGACAAAACAAAGTCTTTTCTCTGCAGTCAGCGTTACCTTGCGCACCCCCCAGGGGGGCCCACCCCACTATTTGAGAAGAACTGATGTAGGCCATGGGTCAATGAGCTTGCCAAATAACACTCCCACTCCCCGATATTAGCACCAAAGGTATTCAAATCAATAAAACAAGGGTGCCCGAAGTTATGCACCTGCCTATTTTATAAGTAATTACAGTGGACCCCCAGGTTACAGCATCCCTGGCTTATGTTTTTTTCCATCTTGCGATGTGAAATACTGAGTTTTTTCGTCCCCTCTTTATGGTATTTTCCCCGCTTTGAGACAAAAACAACTTTTATGACCCTAGGGGCATGGCTGTATTTGTATTGTTTTGTCTCTATCTGCAGACGTTTTTAGGTAATTGCACTTGTTTTCTGTTGCCGTCACTTGACGGAGATGCTGATCTGCTATCGGTTGGCCTTGCTCGTTTGAAAATGGCGGAATGGTAAATCTTTGTTCGAGCGATGGGAATTCCGGCTTTTAAAAGAGAGCCGATTCTTTTGGCTCGGCTTACTAAAAAGAGACGGCTCTTTCGGCTCCAAAAATAATGTAAAATTATGTGTAAAACGCATAACTAATGTAAAAAATATAAAATATATCAAATATTTATTATGGAGTACAACATGGAGTGCTGCAAAAAATAAATTATAAAGTACAAAGACCCATCTCCAAACAAGGTCAACATAAAGCCCCAACCTCTGATTGTGTATATTTATAACCTTTTAACTATTTACTATATAACATAAGTAAGCTTTACCGCACAACAAATTATGAATTAAAATTTGTAAAACAAAAAGAAAAAAGCCGCATCCAGGTAAAAGTTTTAGCAAGTCTTTAGCGAAAATTGGCATTCTCTGTGACGCTTTTGAGCTCTCTCGTCTCGTCTCCCTGTCTCTCCTGTTTCTCTGTCTCTGTCTCTCACGGTGTGCTTGCAGTGTCTCTAACCCCTCCCCCTTCTCACTGCAGCGTGAGTGTGTAACCCTCCCTTCCCTCTTCTACCACGGATCTTGACCAATCACGTGCGGCTTTAACCGAAGGTGGTAAAAAACAGGAGGAAAAAAAAGTTGGCTCCTATTAGGAATGGCTTCCTATTTAAAGCCGGCTCCCCTCGTTCACTTCAAAGCGCTGGCTGTGAATCGGAAGCAAAAAAGTGGAATCACGATGTATCGCGAACGATATGTCACTACTTTGTTCGAACTACTTTGTTCTATCGCGGGTATTTACAAAATCGTATTTATAGTGCATTTTACTGCTTAATTCAAACATGAATGGGTTAGCCATTGGGCCCAAGATTGCTAGTGACGTTAAAGAGAGAATTAAGAAGGTGATTTATATGGAAACGAAGCTGGAGAGAATCAAGAAACATAAAGCTAGCCTAGCCAAGGCTACACACACACACACACACACACACACATATATATATATATATATATATATATATATATATATATATATATATATATATATATATATATATATATATATATATATATACACATAGCACTTACTATACTATTTTGGTACCTATTTTTAATATGTATGTAGAATTTTGATGTTTTTACATGGGGTTTTAAACACATTAGCAATTTAACACAACATTTGAATTGCCCGCCATACGGTGAATTTGCTTTACGAGCCCAACTGCAGAACAGATTAATCTCGTAACATGGGGGGGAGGGGGGCGCTGTATTGCACTTTCTGTAAATCCTATGAATTTAATTTCACTCAAATATCACTCTGTTTATTTGCTATATGATATATTTTAGTGAAATTGATGATCCACCAATGATTTATAAGGGAAAATCTTGAAAATGATCAGGGGTGCCCAAACCTTTACCACTGTAAAGGAAACCGTTCTGATCCATTTGTAAACTCCAAGCATCCAGATGTCAGATTGAAAACAAACAAAAAATAAGTGTACATCTTTGGTTGTGACAAATGTTCCTATCCATCTATTAGCCATATGCTGTGGTAGACTTTGTTTCCACATGTGACAGAGGAAAATGACTGTTGACTGTAAATATTGTCGGTAAAGTGTAGTGACGTGGAACTTGCTGCAAGTTGTGCTTATTTTTTTCTCCAGGGATCACGCATGTTTGGATAAGTCTCAATGGGATAGAAAAGAAAATGTCATGTACAAATGACAAGAAAAACAAGAGTTCTTTTTGTATGTCATCAATTGTTTTTTATATTGGCTGTCTTGTAAAGTATGTCTTTTTTTGTCATAAAGGCATGATGTGACAAAATGTTTTTGACATTTGTGTCTCTCGTGACTGTTCTCATCATTTGGCCGATATTGAAAAGAAAAAGTGAAATTATCACCAGGAACAATTCATTTTGTGCCCTGATGGGATTTATTTGCACGGAACATTAAGAATGCAAGTCTTGTTAACATGTCACGAATGTGAATAATCCAGATGCCATGTTTATCTTCATTTGTCAAGAAACATGTCTCAAACGCGGAGTTGTGAACATTTATACAAAAGCCTCAAAAATATTGTATATGATTGGAAACCCACTCACAAAGTGAAAAAGGTAATATTTGTGGTTGGTGGTGTTTTTTCTCATTTAACATACGGCTTTCTTTGTTATATACTTTAGTTATCATATAGAGTCTGTTGTTTTATTTTCTCATTTATCATTCTCATTAGTATGTTGTATGTTTATAGTGTGTTTTCTGTTTTAGTTTACTGTATTTTTTGTTGATTATGCAGTGAACCCCCGTGTTACAGCATCCCTGGCTTATGTTTTTTTTTCATTTTGCAAGTGGAGTTTTTTCATCCCCTCTTTATGGTATTTTCACGGCTTTGCGACTAAAACAACTGTTATGACCCTAGGGGCTTGGCTGTATTTGTGTTGTTTTGTCTCCTTCTGCAGGCATTTTCATGTAATTGTACTTATTTTCAGTTGATCACTTGCCTCCCTGCAACGCGTCACTACAATGCTGGTCTGCTATTGGTCGGCCTCACTCGTTTCAAAATGGCGGAACAGTAAAACTTTGTTCGATTGTAAGTGGCTATAGAACCAGATTTATAGTGCATTTTACTGCTTAGTTCAAAGTTGGAGGGGTTAGCCATGGATCCCAAGATTGCCAAAACTTAATTTCTGCTACTCAAAATGCTTTTCAGTATCTTGTGTGGCCCCCACGAGCTTGTATGCATGCTTGACAACGTCGCGGCATGCTCCTAATGAGACAACCGATGGTGTCTAGTGGCGTATCCTCCCTGATCTGTGTGAGTGCATCCCTGAGCTAGTACAGTCTGAGGAGCAAACGTGGCAGCGCCTAATGGACCGAAACATAATGTCCCAGAGATGTTCTATTGGGTTTAAGTCAATGCACCGTGAAGGCCATTCAATTGTTTCAAATCCTTCATCCTCTAGGTACGGCCTGCATACTCTTGCCACATGAGGATGGGCATTGTCGTGCATTAGGAGGAAACCAGGACCTACTACACTAGCGTAGGGTCTGACAATGGCTTGAAGGATTTCGTCTCGATACCTTATGGCAGTAAGAGCACCATTTCCTCGGCAGTAGAGGTCTGTGCGTCCCTCCGTGGATATACCTCCCCAGACCATCACTGACTCACCACCAAACCTATCATGTTGAACACCATTGCAGACAGCATAACGTTTTCCTTGTTTTCTCCAGACTCTTTCACGTCTATCACAGGTGCTCAGGGTGAACCTGCTCTCATCTGTGAAAAGCACAGGGCGCCAGTGGCGGACTTGCCAATTCTAGAGTTCTTGAGCAAATGCTAGTCGAGCACCACGGTGCTGGGTAGTGAGCACAGGGCCCACTACAGGACGTCAGGCCCTCAGACCACCATCATAAAGTCTATTCCTGATGGTTTGGGTACAGACATTCACACCAGTGGCCCTGAGTAGGTCACTCTGTAGGGCACAAGCAGTGCTCAGCCTGTTGCGCCTTGCACAAAGGAGCAGGTATCGGTCTTGCTGAGGGGTTAAGGACCTCCGACGGCCCTGTCAGCTCTCCGAGAAAAAACACCAGTCTCCTGAAATCTCCTCCAAGTTCTGGAGATTGTGCTGGAAGACACATTAAACCTTCTTGCTGCAGCATGTGTGGATGTGCCATCCTGGAGAAGTTGGACAACATGCGCAACTTCTGCAAGGTTAAGGAATCACCTCATACTGCGAGTATATATATTTACGCAATACAAAATCAGAGTGGAAAACCAGCCAAAATAGATAGAGAAGGAGAAACTTGAAATGACCTCTACATGTAAAACAAGTGGTGTTTTGAGGGTTTTCTAATTGTTGCCACTGAACTGCACCTGTTGTTAATTCTATGAACACCAATACAGCTGAAATTGGTTAACCAGGCTCTCAGGTGCTTAACCAACCACAAAATTATCAGACAGGTTTAATTCAATTCATGCCAGGCCCAATAAAAAAGTGTACCTTTAATATTTGTGAGCAGTGTATATTATGTATACTTAGCTCTTACTATACTATTTTGGTACCAATTTTTAATATGTGTGTATAATTTTCATGTTTTTATTTGGGGTTCTAAACACATTAGCTATATAACATAGGTTTGGATTGCCTGTCATACGGTGAATTCTCAACCACCGAACAGATTAATCTCGTAACACTCCACTGTACTGGGTTTTGTTTATTTATTCATTTATCTTACTTTTTTTATACCTTTTTTGTTAACATCATCTTTCTATTTTTGTTCCTTTTACTTTTATCATGTTTTGTCTTTATAGTATTTTTTTTACATTTAATACATACTTTTGTTTTTATTCATTATATTCTTTCATTTTCTGTCATTATACTGTATCTCTTTTTTCAAGTCCTCACTACGTATGTTTTAGTCTGTATATTTTATGTTTATCATACTGACTATTGTTTTTTATTAATTATTTTATGTTTATTATCTTTTGTTCATTGTATTGTATTATAATTGTATTATATTTTTTGTTCATTGTTTTTGTTTATTGCACAGTATGTCTAAATTTTTTACATGAATTTCTAGGTGTTTAGGGTTAAGGTTAATTATATATGTTTTGAGGCGGGTAAAACCCCCACCACACTCTTAATGTATTTATCTTGGACAGGTAAAATAAAATATAAAAAAAAGCTCTTACATTGCTCTATGTTTAAATGCTTAAAAAAAAAAAAATCTGTGAAACAGCGATGCCACGAAATGTGAACCACGTTATAGCAAGGGAAAGTTTAGAGGGGCTCGCCCACGTCTGAGCTTTTCACCGATTAAAGTTTTCATACTTTTTCGCACAACTTGCCGCCGGAACAAAAAGGCATGGCGTTTTTGCACTAGAGTAGGATTTTTTTTTTTGTAGTATTGTTTCACGCAATGGTCAGAAAAACTGACTGAGGCTGGATGTATTTCTTAACAGCTTTATTGTAATAGCAAACCTGAAATAATTGTGCAAGGAGCAAGACACACGTTTATAATGTTAATCGCACACTAAACTAAACCATAACAAATTCAAAAACCATGCCGCGACGTCAACCCCATTGCACAACCCTTGACCTGGCAGATTAATTAAAAACATAAAAGGGCCCAAACAGTAAAATAATAAAAAGTGGGATAAAAATCATTAACAGGCCAATGTTGAACGGTTCTGCAAAAAACATTCATAAATTGTCCATCCCAAACATTGATTTATATGCAGCTGAATGCAATCAATACCTTGCAAGGAAATGAACACGTTATCCCCACTCGTTGGTTGGTTGCGATCATGCACATTTCTAAAAAAAAATAAAAACAGCAAATTAAACAAATCCTAACACATCAAAACTAAAAGGATCACATAAAAACAAATTTCACAAAAAGGTAATGCAACCTAGTTGTAAGACTACCAATCGTCTGTTAGACGGATGAAAGGTAACGTGATGATGTCTTATTGCCTCGCGTGCAGTACTGTTTTCCGCAAGGTGCCTCTCATTCACAAAAAAAGCACACAGGAAGTACGTCAAGTGCCCATTTTATATTTGCACTGCCGGAACAAATTGAAAAAAAAAAAAGAACTTGCTTCCTGACTGCAAAAATAAAAGCACATTCTCCTACATTCATCCCAGTTTTAAGAGGTTACCGTCTCCGTAACTGCTTACAGCTCGAGGGAGACGTTGTGGATTTGTATGCTGCCCCGCAATAATTCTCTTGGAACGCCTTGGCCTATGGTGGTATTACCTGCTCTAACAATGGTACTTCTGTTTGAGACTGCAGTAGCTGTATGGAAACTGTTTGGAGCCCTGACTTTCTGTGGCTCTCACGCGATCTCTGTCACAGTCATGATGCCATCTGACTCACTTTCCTCTGACAAATCAGAATCGTTGAGGGTGATTATTTACCAAGCCTGGGTCTGAGCTTTAGATGTGATTTTGCTGGAGGGGCGGTGAGAGAGACGGGACTTTCAGTTCAGATCTATTTACATTCCTGACATCCCCAGCTCCATCTCTTGGGTGAATCTGATAGACCCTCCCATCTGGGTCCCTACTTTTAACCACAACAAATATCATTGGGTCCCAGGCATCTTGCAATTAGTGGCATCCCCACAGATGGCTCTTTTTGTACACCAGGGTACCTGGTAAAAGGACAGATATAACATTGGGCTCATAATGTTTAATTCTTCTTTCAACGTCATGAAGCAACCTGTCCTTTGCTTGGATGTACTCCATATTTAGATACTTTTTGTGATCTTCAACCCAATCCTGACTGGAGGTTTGAGTGAGTTCTTCTTGACCTATGCCAAGCAAAGAGTCTTTTGAAAGATGGGGCTTTTGTCTGAACATTAGCTCATAGGGTGAGAAACCAGTCGATTGATGTTCCGTGGTGTTATAAGCAAAAAGGACTTCAGGCAGGCTGTCAGGTAGAAGGGTACACAGCAGATAATAAAGTATTTCATTAAATCTCTCGCACTGGCCGTTCCCTTCAGGATGGAAGGGCTTTGTTCCGCTTTTTTCAACTCCATATAGACTGCAAAGCCGTTTCAAAAGGTCATTTTCTAAATTTCTTCCTCGATCACTATGGGTTTGTTGCGGGACTCCATAGGTGTAAAAACATTTTTCAGTGAGGATCTTGGTGAGTGTACTAGCTCTCTGATCACGAGTTGAATAGGCCTGGGTAAATTCAGAAAAAAACGTCAGTTACGACCATTACATTTTCTCAGCCATCTGTGGATTTTTTCAAACTGTGCAAAATCAATTGCCAATATTTCTAGCGGCTTTGAAGCCACTAGAACGCCCTGCATCCCCCTGAACGTCCGCACCTTTGGATGGGTGGCTTTTGCCAGAGTACAGCGATGGCACTTTTCACAGTAGTATTCAATTTCTTGCCTCATAAATGGCCAATAGTAACTCTTCCGCGCAATAATAGTGATATGCTCACTGCCCTGATGGCTGTGCTCATCATGAAGGTGCTTCAGGACTTCAATTTTAAGGCACTGTGGCAAAAGGAACTGCAAGATTGGTCCCTCTCCTGGAGGCTGTATTTGTTGGTACAACTCCATTTTTCGTTTTAATTCTCGATCACTGCTGTGCAATCTTCCTTACACTCTTGCACTCTTTGCTCAAGCTCCTCTGCTGAAGGCGGCTTCTCTCTCTTCCAGAACTTAAGTATATTTCCAAAGACTTGGTCTGCTGCTTGTAAAGTGGCCAAATCAGCTTGGGATCAAAATGGCAGAGCTGTGATGGTGTTGCAGGGGACATTCGGAATGGAACCGGGGAGATATCTTGCTAGCTCGCCCTGCGGCTTAGAGAAGCCAGGGGCTAATGAAGAAAAACCAGTGCTTCTGGTTGATCTGACAATGCATCCACATTTTGATTTTCTGGGCCCGTGCAACACTTTATCTCAAAATCGAACACTGCCAATTCTGATGCCCAGCAATGTTCCACTGTACTCAGGTTGGCCGTTTGGAGATAGCTTAATGGATTATTCTCGGTAAAGACGAAAAATGTATTCCCCAACAAAAAACTTCCGGAACGTCTGAGTTACTGCCCACTTAAGGGCCAAAAACTCAAGCTTCCTGGAACTGTAGTTGGACATGTTCGTTTCTGTTGGCCGAAGCCCTCTACTGGCAAAAGCAATTGGTCGTCTTCTCATCCTCCTGGTCTTGAGACAACACTGCCTCCAACTCGGCATGGCTGACGTCAATATTAAGGATAAAAGGATGCTTAAAGTTGGCATAACCCAGAACTGGGGCACTGATCAGCATTTGTTTGAGTTTTTGAAAAGCTTCCTCACAATCTTCACTCCACAGCTCTGCAATGGGTCTCTTCTCTCTGAATCACCTGGTTCTAGTGCCACCCAATGTAGCCACCAATTTATGGAGTGGTGCAGCATACTAAGCAAATGCTTGCACAAAACGACGGTAGTATGAAGCAAACCCAAGAAAGGACTGCAATCCCTTACACGTAGTCGGTCTTGGCCATTCTGCCACGGCATTTATCTTTGAGGGACCAGTTGCTATTGTGCTCTGTGTCTTTATTATGATTTTGCCTTTAAGTTTTGCATGTATTTTTCTGTTTTATGGTGTGCTTTTTGTTTAGGATGAGTTCACAACAGAACAGTTGCAGTCATAAACAATGACTGTGTAGTACACCACGAAGGCTATATAACTGGCCAGCGCAGGAGAGCCTGTCGCCGGGTATTGTTTTGCCATGCTTCGAATATGCCTCTTGTTCTTCCTTGTCAGTTAATAAACTATCCACCTCATCGTGTGGCTGGCTTGAGTTTTGAATTCCATCCAGTTCCAAGGATAACCATAACAGTTGCTGCCCCCACTCCTGAGATTACATGTCCGAGGTATCGTACCTCTGACTGAATAAAATTGCACTTCGGCAATTTCAGCTTCAAATTATTTTGCTGAAGGCGGGTGAGCACAAGGACGAGCCGTTGCAGATGTTGCTCCAAGGTTGGGGAGAAGATTATGATGTCATTGAGATACAGCAGCAAGGATTGAAACCTCTGGTCCCCAAATATCCGCTCCATCCATCTTTGGAAGATGCTTGGGTCGTTGCACAATACAAACGGCATGCGGTTGAACTCACAAAGGTCGAAAGGTGTACAGAAAGCTGTTTTGGTCTTGTCTTTTTCTGCGACTGGCACCTGATTGTAACCACTTGCCAGGTCTAATGTTGAAAACCACCATGCACCAGTCAATGCATCCAAGGTCTCTTCAATCCAGGATGATCGGTACGCATCCCTTTTGGTCTTGGCATTCAGCAGCCTCTAGTCCATACAGAGCCTCATTTATCCATTGTTTCTTGAAGACAATGACTATAGGTGATGAAAAGGGACTGGAGCTTGGCCGTACAATCCCTTTGTCCACGAGTTCATGTATGTGGGCTTTTTCTTGCTCATACTGCGATGTCGGCAGGTGGTCATAACATTGCCGTACAGGAGCCTCATCAAGCAAGGGTATTTCATGTTCCACAAAGCTGGTGCATCCTATGTCCCCATCACTTTGACAAAACACAGAGCCACAAAGCTTTTGAAGACTCTCAAGAGGTTTGCTAATGAGTCTAGGATCATCCTCACTTTTGCCAACAAACCCTGTTTCTGATGCCTGGCTCTCTGCACCAGAAGGGCCCAGTTTTCTGAAGACTCAAACTCAGGGCCCTCTTCCACGTCCTGGCTACATAATGTGGCTTTAGAGATGGATGTCACATGGCAATTAGGCTTCAAGTTTACCTTGTGATGTGACTGGCTTTATTACAGTGGTAACAAATAGGCTTACTCTCTGTGCGCGTGCGGGGGCATTTTACAGGTTCCCTAGGCACCTCATTATTAGGGACCTGGGCTGTGAAATGCCGCATAAGTGTATCTAGCTGAGCTTGTTGTTTGCGAAGTGTTTCCTTAATCTCAGCAATTTCATCAATATACAGTGCGCCCCCGGTTTACGAACTCCCTGTTTTACGAATTTTTCATCTTACCAACGTGGACCGCGACGTTTTTTGTCCCCCTCTTACGCACTAACCTTTCGTCAGTGTGACCGCACTTTTTCTTTTTCGCTTTGCTGCGTCAACAAAATTAACTACTGTCACATGACACGGAAACGCCAGTATGCTATTGGTCTTATAAAGTCTCAGTCACGGTCTCAGTCACGGAGATGCAGATATGCTATTGGTCGATTAAGGTCACAGTCCTGGTCTCAGTCATGGAGATGCGGATATGCTATTGGCCGGCGTCACGTCAATCACAGAAATGCCGATATGCTATTGGCCGAACGCCTTCATCTAGCTTGATGGCACAGCTGGTCGGTGTGTTGTGAAGACTTTGCAAACTTTATCTGTTAGACATGGCTTCTAAAATTGCTAGTGGCGGTAAAGGAAGAAGTAAGAGGATGATAATAGAAATGAAGCAGGAGATAATAAAAAAAATAGAAGGAGGCGCACGCATAGTTAACCTTGCTCGTGAGTATGGCTGTAACCGCTCGGCAATCTTCTAAGGGCAAGAATTTCCTTGCCAGGGGACGGACCTCGGTCAACAACAAAATGGAGAGACTTCTTCTATTATGGATTAAAAAGAAGGAATTCGCCAGTGATATGTTCTCATTTGAGAAAAGTTCTAGTTTAAGAAAATAAATGAATAAATTCTGCGGGTTCGTCTCTGCTCCCCTCCGCCTCCACCCAGCTCAAGTCACGTCGCCCCAAAGGTAAATGTCATTTTTCCTTTGTATATTTATGTTAATTTAACTGTGTGATAATGTTACTAATTTTTAATGTGTATAAAGACGTGATGTTTTTACCTAAGGTTTTTGCACGTGTTGCACGCATTCACTAATTAACATAGGTTTGGATTGCTCGTCATATGAGCAATTCGAGTCACGAGCATAGCCACTGAACAGATTAAGTACGTAACACGGGGGCCCACTGTACTTTAACATCACCAAATTGGTGCTTACTTCGACCAAGTCAGCGCTGAGTTCTAACAGTTGGTCTGATGGCTAAGGGCAATAAAATAGCGGGCGTTTAGAGGATGCATTACTTTAACTCTTCACAAAATGTCATCAGAGAGATTTTCAATGAACTGATCATGTAAAATAACTTTACTAGTTGGGATGCCACCCAGTGTTATACGTAGTGCTACATTTATTAGTGACTTCAGAGCATGCGAATAATCACACAGGAATTCACCCTCTTGTTGCGAGCGCTGAAAGAATTTAAGCTGTCCATTTACATAGGACCGCGTGCAACTGAAATTTTTTGGTCAAAAATGTTTTCAGGGCTATCCCGATTATCAGCTGCATGAAAATTCACCTCTGCCTGAGCACCCCCTTCTAAATGATCTGTAACGAAAAGCACCTGTTCAACTGCCGGCAGATGTCTTACTTCCAGGCATCTGCACACCTCCTCCACCCATTGCTCAACAGTCAGCAAATCAAGTCAGCAAGACAATTTACCTGTAAACTTAGGACACTTGTGCTGTTTATGAACATATACTTAACATATGTTACCAGTTTTGCTGGGCAAACTACTTGCTTGTAATAGTCATATTTGAAAGGGAAGTCTTGGGCTGTGGGTCCGAGCCGTTATGGGGCTGGGCTTGTTGAGCTTGCAGCTGTTGCGCCAATATTTCATTAGAAGCTTTCAACTGCTGTAGCTGTTCCATGAGCACTTGTCCTTCCCCCATACTGTTGTCACTTAGATGACCAAATCACGAGTTACGCTGGGTTGCGGCGCTCCCTCGACGACCTGTCAAAGATTTTTATCCCACTTAAGGCCAAAAATAAAACATTTAACCAGCCACCCTGCCCACAGCACCAATTCTGTAGTATTGTTTTGGGTGCAGGTTTCACGCAATGGACAGAATAAACTGACTGCGGCTGGATGTATTTCTTAACAGCTTTGCTGTTCCTTGTGCAAGGAGCGAGACACACATTGACAATGATAACTGCACACTGCACTCAAATTAAACCAATACAAATTCAAAAACCATGCTGCAACGTCAACCCCATTGCCCAACCCTTGACCTGGGATATTACTTAAAAACACAATAGGGCTCAAACAGTAAAATAATAAAACGTGGGATGAAAATAAATAACATAAATAAACATACCTCATAATATTTGCACGGTCTTGAAAAAACATTCAAACATTGCTGTTCAAGTGTATGTCTTTACTCTTCACAAGCCATCACAAATCTCAGACAACACTGTCCAAATCAAAAAAAGACAAAACCAACTGGTTCAAAGCATCAAAGGTTCATTGCAACATGCCTACTGGGTGAGAGACATGGTCCTAGTGCCTGCCACAACATTAATCCCACCCGTTGGTTGTGATCATGCACATTTCTGAAAAAAATAAACACAACAAATTAAGCCAATCCCAACAAATCAAAACTAAAACAATCACAAAAAAAACAAATACATTTCACAAAATAGTAACGCAACCCACATGCAAGACTACTGATCGTCTTTTAGACAGATAAAAGGTAATGTGTTGGCATCTTACTGCCCCACGTACAGTACTGTCTTCCGCAAGGTGGCTCTCATTCAAAAGAACTTGCTTCTGGGCTGTAAAAATACAAAAAATAAAAGCACACTCTCCCACACAAGTGTATCATATTCATATCAATATCATAACTGTCGTTCGAAAAGGGAATGCTGAATAGTTGTCAATAGCTGTAGGTGAATGCCATTTAGAGTGACCTCTTTTACTGACTGGTAGTGACAATTATCACAAGTCTTCATCCGTCGCCTGATCTCAATACATTATAGCACGTTTGGTTTTGCTTCATATCTATAGACAGTCTGGTATTGCCTCGTGTGTACTACTAAAATTTTCAGACCAATACCAGAACCGTCAGCGATACCAAGTACTGTTCTGATTACATTTGATGCACACGATTTTCAATAAAAACACACCACTAGCTTTCAATCAATCAATCAATCACTCACATTTTTTTTTTATAGCCTGAATCACCGAAGTCTAAAAGGGCTTCACAGATGAAAAGAGGTCATGTCGAAACTTCTTTCGAAGAAAGAAGTCATACAGAGACATCTTTTCGGTGTAAGGTACACAACAGCACACAAAGCTTCCAGAAGGGAAAGGAAAAGGGGAAGGAAAAACTCAAAAACCCCAATTTCGGGCAAATCAGAAAACTTCAGAAGGGACCACAGGTGGGAGGAGCCCCCTTCCAGACCCACAGGTTGAAGTGGATGCTGCATGTACCAAATGCAGACAAATACACATTACAGACAAATCCAGGTACACAATATAGGTTACAGAAAACATATGTAGGGCTATGTAGTGCAATGATGACTGGACAGCAGGCAAAGCCATTAGGCAGGAACCTTCCCACAGTCCAACCAAGTGGACCGCAGACGGGAACAGGGGGTAGGAAAGAAAAAGGATGATAAAAAAGAAGAAAGCTGCAGACAGGGCCATTAACTAAATGCTTTTGAGTATAAATGTGTTTTTGTGGGGATTTAAAGATTTCAACTGAGGTGGCTGTGCGAACTTCCATAGGTAGGGCATTCCATAGTACTGGCGCGCGAATGGAAAAAGTCCTTGATCCCACGGACTTCTTTTTAGCCCGTGGTGTTGATAACAAACCGAAGTTGTCGGGACGGAACATATGGTGATGCTAAGTCGACGAGATAGGAAGGAGCTAACCCGTGTCAAGATTTTATAAGTAATTAACAAAACCTTAAAATAGTATTGGAAGCTAATGCAGGTCAGCTAGAATTGGAGTAATATCATCAAACTTTCTGGTCCTTGTCAATAGTCTCGCTACTGCATTTTGTACAGACTGCAGGCTTTTGACGCAGGACATGGGAAGCCCAGTAAACAGAACATTACTATAGTCTAGGCCCGATGTAACAAATGCATGAATTAATGTTTCAGCATGCTAGGAGAAAGAATAGGGCGAATTTTAGCTATATTTCGAAGGTGAAAAAACACAATTCTTATCGTGTTATTAAAATGTGTCAGAGAGTTGAGTCAAGTATCACGCCAGGGGTTTTTGCAAAACTATTTTGGGAAATACAACAGTTATCCAGGTTCAATGTGGTATTCTTAATCAAGTGCTGATGATGAGCAGGGCTAATAATTAACATCTCTGTTTTACCAGCATTAAGGAGCAGAAAATCCATTGAAGACATCCATTGTTTAATCTCGGCAAGGCAGGCCTCCAGTTTACTGCACTTGCACGGATCTGTTGTTTCTAAAGGCATGTATATTTGGGTGTAATAAGCATAGCAATGAAAACCAAGAGGAATCATGTAGATGTTGAACAGTAAGGGACCAAGTACTGACCCCTGCGGGACACCACATGTGGTGGAGAAAGATTCAGAGATCGCAATGCCATGAGAGACACTATGCGTCCTTCCCAGGATGTAAGATCTGAACGAAGAAAGTGCTGATCCCGAGATACCAACACATGATTTAAGACGTTCTATAAGAATATGATGATCAATAGTCGTCAAATGTGGCACTAAGGTCAGGCAATAATAATATTGATAAGATGTTGGAATCCATGGCTAAGAGAAGATCATTCATCACTTTAACAAGTCTCAGTTGAGTGGTTGGCCCTAAAACCTGACTGAAGCAGTTTAAATCTATTGTTATCTATCATGAAATCACAAAGCTGTTGTGCTACAGCTTTCTCAAGAATTGTAAGTAGAAGATGTGACACTGGTCTATAATTAGAGAGATTTTCAGGCTCTAAGTGAGGTTTCTTAAGTAATGGTTGAATGACGGTCGTCTTAAACGTTTCAGGTACAATGCCAGAAGAGAGTGACCGATTGATAATATTGAAGACAGATGGCCCTAAGATCAGGACTAAGTCTTTAATGAGTTTGCCTGGAAGTGGGTCGAGCATGCAGAATGTCGGCTTTGCTGCATTAACCAGGTGTGTAAGACACTCCAGGGATACTAAGTCAAACTGGGACAGGGTTACCAGACTTTCATGAACCTGATTGTCTAAACTAGCATCAGAAAACACAGAACCCGAGAGTGTAAGTGGCCCGGCTTTTTTTTTATTTCGTCCCTTATTAGCTGAATCTGCTGAGTAAAGAATTGCATGAATCATGTGCTGAATGGAAGGAACTATGGTTAATCTGCTGCTGTTGCGTTAGCTTTGCTACCGTATCAAATACATATTTGGGGTTGTATTTATTAAGACCAATCATTTTGGAAAAATAATTTGTTTTTGTTAACCTAAGAGCTTCTTTTTATTACAGTAAACTATCGCACCAGGCCTGACGGAAAACCTCGAGTTTAGTTGTTTGCCATTTATGCTCAAGTTGTCTACTTAACATTTTAAACGTACGCGTTTCATCCATAAACCATGGAGTGTGCTGCTTCGGATGAGTTTTAAGTCTCAACAGCGCGATAGAGTTTAGGGAATTTAAAATAACCGTATTAAAACCGTTTGTGAGCTTATCGACTGAACCAATGAAAGACGGAAAGTCAGCTGTTGCGAAAGGCAGTAGTTCAGAAAGTGCACCTGTGGTTGATGAGTTAATATCACAGCTCCTAAAGCCTTGGTTGTGGTCAATAAGACCACACTGAGCTAGGACTTTGAATGTTATAAGATAATGATCAGACATCGTGTTAGTATACGACAAAATTGTGACATTTGAGGCAGTTAGGCCACGGGCTAACACTAAATCTAAGATTCCATTCTATTATTTGTGTAAAACCAAATGCATCGATTATTGCTTGAAATGCTTCAGTGTCTCCATTGGGGTGTTCAGATGAATATTGAAAACACCCATTGTCACGGCTTGGAGATGAAGGACCCAAAAGCACACACAGGTAAGTGAAGGTAAGGACATCATGTTTATTTGCTGAATGCTACTTGCAGGGACGAAGGCAGATGAGGACGGGCAACGGTGGCGGGACTCTCTGGGTCGGGGAAGAGGGGACTTGGCAGGCAGACAGATCAGAGAGAAGGGAGATAGGACAGAACCTCGAGCAGGGGGCTTATTTCAGCAGGATGGATAGTCTGGTTGAAAGTATTGCTGGAAGGCTCTGTTGGACGCATGGAGAGCAATGTGGCAGATTACGAAGGGAAAAGGCCGGGCTACGTACTGGATGGTGGATCGTGGCAAATGGTACTATTCAGGGCTGATTGGCAGGAGGGGTGAGCTGGTGAGATGTGTTGGGCAATGATTGGCAGGAGGGATGAGCCTGCGTGATGTGTTGTGCAATGAGTGGCTGGACCGATGGCTTTGTGACAGTTCGCTTTGTGACACCCATAATTAATATATTATCTGCATAAGGTATTAAATCGGCCATAAGTTCAGGGAAGCTTGATCGCATAGCGATAGCCTCAAATGTTTTGAAGGTGTGATCAGTGCTCGTGCTAAGTTTAAGATCAGATTCTGAAATTAGGGCCACAACTCCCCCTTTTTTACAAGGACGGACAAAATGTGAGCCCACAAAGTTTGGGGGTCAGGCCTCATTTAATGATGAAAATTCAATTGGTTTTAACCAGGTTTCGTAGAGACCAGATTGTGATCTGCAATAAGATCATTTACAAGAAGGGCTTTTGATGGGAGTGACCTAATATTTATGAAGCTGAATTTAAACTGGAGAATTATTCCTGAACTATTCTGAGTTCACCACCTCAGCAGAAATCTTATCACTACGGGATTCAGCATTAAGTATTGAAACAGTGTGTGGAATGCAGTGACCTAGACTATGTGTGTGTTGCAGTCCAGCCTAGTACCAGTTCACTCTAGCTTTAATGACTCCACACCCGTTCTAGCAGGTTCGCTACTTGCCTGCGACCCAAAAGGCTCAAATAGTAATCAATGTTTCTAGAAAGAGTGATGACACTTTCCCAGTTAGGGTGAAGGCCATCCATCTTTTGCAGGTCGGGCCGGCGCCCAGAAAGAGGGCCAATTATCTACAAACTGTAAACCCTGCTCCCTACAGAAACTAGCCATCCACCGATTAAGCGAGAATAATCTGTTAAACCTCTCATCATTACCTCTCGCAGGCAGAGGGCCAGAGACAATAACTCGATGCTGACTCATCTTTCTAGCGAGATTACAAGTTTTAGCTATGTTCTTCTCTGTAATCTCAGACTGCCTCATTCTAGTATCGTTGGAGCCGACATGGATCACTATGTCCAAATGACTAGTGTTGTTTGCACTAAGATGGTGTCTAGGCCCCTGCGTGTCAGCTCCCTAAGACTAGCTTCAATGTCGGGTGCTCTGGCCCCAGGAATACACATTACGGTGGCTGGCGTTTTAAGCTTAATGTTACGGGTGACAGAGTCCCCTATAACTAATGTGCGGGAGCCAGTAGACCACAGGTGTCAAAGTCAAGGCCCGGGGGCCAGATCTGGCCCGCCACCTCACTTTTTGTGGCCCTTGAAATGCTAATTTGACATCAGGTTTCTGACTAAAATACCAACATTGCAAGTTGTCTTTAACTTTTAAAAATTTGGGGGAAGAGAAACAAACATTTACTTATTCTCCAAATCTCTTTTGAACAGTGTTTGCCGGCTTCTGATATCAAATCTTGGTAAATGTCTGATCAACACACTTAAAATGTATTTGAATTCACAGTCATTCCGGCCCTCTGACAGAAACTATCACTACACTGCGGCCCAAAACAAAAATTTGTTTGACATCACTGCAGTAGACTGGGATGGAGTGTGCTTAGCAAGGGGGCTAAAACGCTTATGCATCTGAACAGGCTCACCGTGGCTAGCAGGCTGCTTAGGACTAATGCTAGCCGGACTAGCGGGTAGGCTATGACCCGCACTAGCCGACGCTAGCGGCATTTTGGGAGGGCTACGGCCCACACCATCACCATCAGATGTGTCCGTCTGAGGTATGATTATCAACCTACTCTGCTCTACCTGACAGACACAGCTCTCTAGGAGAGAAAGCTTCTCCATGAGAATGGTGCAAGTGTTGGTATGCAGGGTATGCATTAATTTTTTTTTTGTGCCATTAGATAGCAGCAGAATACGGCATTTGGAATCCGTGGCTGAAAAAAGGAGATGTGGGTCTTCTAATGGTTCTAATGGTTGAATCTTTATTTTCTTTGTCAGTCTACACACACAATTTGTTCTTAGCTTTGTTAGTGAAGGCAGGCGAGCATGACCTTTTGTTTTTGTGAGAGCTGAAGATAAAAAGATTGGCTCTATGGGAGACGGACATATTGGCGTAGTCATGCGTGCGCGCAAGGGTTCGTTGGATCAAAGTCTTCGATTACAAGTCTGCTTAACGCGTCAGAGCCGAGCTCCAGCCGAGAAAGGTCTCTCCCGGAGGTCAAAGTTGAAGCCGCATCTCTCGCCTTCTCCTTCTTCTCTCTGCGTCCGCAGGCCTGCTCCTCGATCTCCTTTCATCTTTTATGTCTCTTTGCTCTATTTGAAATTGATTGTCTCCTATACCATCACAAAGACAGTTGGTTGTGATTGATTGGCTACGGGAGAGGGAGAGCGCATCGACGGGGCTGGGACGAGGGGGAAAAAAAATGAGGCTATTTTGATCCGCTGCAAGAAAAGGTTGGTTTCGCGCCGGGGCGCAGACAAAAAAGGCCGGTCCAATAGTTAAATAGAGGCTCGCCTCACCGCAAGTTCAACATGGCTCATAGATTTCCAGATGAATAAATGAGAGCATTATGGGGAACCCTTTGAAGAGACTAAAGGTCACAGCTGACTCTGGCGTGCATACAAGTACAAGTTGCTTATACAATTCATAAATATCAGCAAAAAAGACATCTCTTCAAGGAATGTACAGTACCGGTATTTCGAAACCAAACCCAGTCCGACTTTTTTTTCCCCCACGCTCTCCCGATTGCGGCGCCTCTCGTGGCCCATTCAATCCCTTTTACAGTATCCATGCATCAAGAATCGCCCGTCCCACCTCTTTTCACAGAGGTTGTTTTTTCTTTGTGTTTTGTGAATTTTGTGGTCATTGTTTCAACACATCGGTGACTTCATGTCTTCAAACCCAAAGAAAACAAAAAGGACATTTTATCTTAGGTGTTGTAATCCTAACTTCATCCTACCATATTTTGCACACTATAAGGCGGACTAAAAGCCTTGAATTTTCTCCAAAGATGACAGTGTGCCTTATAATCCGCTTTGCCTTATACAATGCATGAATCGGCTGTTTTCATTCTTGGGGGACAAAAAGAGAAAATCACTTATTAATCGCTATTTAAATTATTCAATATTTATCTCGGCATTTCAGTTATTCATGTATGTTTTTTTTCCAAATGTTTTTTATGACACCCTTTTTGAAATTTTGATATGCTATATATGCTCCAATTTTGAAGCAATTTATACAGACGAGGGAAAAAGAGCCAGTTTTTCTTTTTTTTTAAAAAAAAAAGGTGGTTTTTCTGGGAACTGTTTTTAAATCAACAAAACAATATATTCTATGAAAACTGTTTTAAAACAAGTCATTCATTGAAAGTGCGCCTAATAATCCGGTGCACCATACACATACTATTTTTAGTTTTTTTCCCCATAACCTCTGAGAGCCGACTTATTTGAATGTGTCCACTCTAATGGACATTAGTTTTTGGTCTGTATCTTTTGACTCATAAGCTACACAATTAACATTGCCGTCTTGCTGTGAAACATAACAGACATAACAATAGACACAAATGAAGTGTCTGGCTCTCAGGAGTTTTTGTTTTTCCCTCAAATAGCACAGCCTGCAGGCCTACACACAAAATAATTGAACTCAAAAATAGATGTCAAATGTGTCACGTTCTGCCTGATATTCATTCTGCTATGGGTTTAGTTGTAGAGTTTTTGGGTTCGTTAGCCATTTAGTTTGAGTAGTTCTTCCCCGCGTCTGCCTCGCCTCCCTGTCTACTAGTTTGATTTTGTCCACCTGTCGCCTGTGTGTTCCTGCCCTTGCGTGTCACCCAATCAGCTTCCCCTGCCTCTTGTTCTCTCCCAGCTGCTTTGCGTTGTTTGTAATTACCCTTGTGTATTTATGTTGCAGCCTTGTCACTGTTAGTCGTCGGATTATTGTTATCGTCACCCTCACGTCCTTGCTCCCTCGTGCACAGTCACTCCGGGTCATCGATTGCCCTTCCCCGTAAGTTTAGTTTTGCGTTCTCTTGTTCCTTTTGTACTTTGCCCAGTTTTTGTCTGTTTTTGTTCCTGCCATCTTTTGTTCATTAAAATGGTATTTTTGAGCACATCCCATTTTGGCTTCCTTGTTCCTTGCACCCCCGGTCCATCCTCCCGCACACCCGCATTCAACTCGCCATGCCCCGCAGTGACAAAATGTACCAAAGATTTGAGGACTTTGGAGCAAGCTGAGAATAAAGTCACAATTCTGACGTTAAATGTACAATTCTGACCGTTTTCCAAATTCTCACTTTAAAGTCATATTTCTGAGAAGAAGTGAAAATTGTGACTTCAAAGTGAGAATAAAGACTTCTAATTTCAATATGAGAATTCTGAGAATAGTCAGAATACCGAATTTAAAGTCAGAATTCTGTATTTGAAGTAAAAATTCAGAGAAAATTCTTTGGCTCTTAAAAGTTGGTATCCCATTTTTTTTTTTTTTAAGTCCACACCGTGAGAAGAAACAGAAATTGTCACGATCTGTCACGATGGGGCATGACAACGTGAGGGGTTGCAGGACGTGGGAGAGGTGAACCAATAAAGTGCAGGAGTGCAGGGCGGATGACTCAAAAGTAAATTGTTTCATAGGAAAAATAAGTCAGGAACAACAATGGCAAAAAATGGACAAATCATCAAAAGAACAAGAAGCAAAAATAAACTTACGGGGAACAGCGACTGGGAGACACGAGGCTTGAGGAAGAATTTGTACGGGGAATAGTGCAGCACGGCACATACAAACACAGAGATTTTAAATAGACGCAAAAAATAATCAAGACAATGCAAAACACCTGGAAGAAGACGAGAGGCAGGGGAAGCGAGTTAACTAATGAGACACTGAGAGGAAAGGCAGATGTGAGGGAAACCTAAACATGAACTAAGGAGATAAAGCAAAACCACATGACCTGGGGAAAACAACAAACCCAACCAAAACTTGACAAGAATAATGTGACAGTTATAAGCATAGTCATAAGGGTTGTTTTATGGCTACTTATAAAGGGAATTCTCACTTTCAAGTAAAATGCTGAGAACGATTACAAATGTTGACGTCGAAGTGAGAATTGTGAGGTGAACATGAGAATGGTTGCAGTCCAGGCTGCCGCTTTCCTTCTTTCAATTGGCTTTGGATTTTGACTTTAAATTCAAGACTTTTCTTTCAAGTCTAAAGTCTCACTTGGCAAAACAGTCAGACTTCCCCATAGAAATTCAGACTTTGATGTGAGAATTTTTACTTTGTTCTCAGAATCTGAGAAAATTCTTTAAAATGAGAATTCTGACGTGAGTATTCTGAGAAATCTGACTTTAAAATTACACTTCCACTTTTAAAGAGATATCTGAGAGTAAACCTTGTCTCTTGAAAATTAAAATTCTCACTTTAATTCGGAAGACTGAGAAGTTGATCTTTTGTCAAATTCAGTCAGATAACGACTCTAAAGTGAGGACTCTTAGAAATTGGCAAGAATTCTGATGTCAAAGTAAACTTTCTGAGAATATTCTCAGTCCAAAGTCGTCTTTCTGACTTTAAAGTTTGAAAAGTTTATCTTCACAGCCCTAATCCTTTTGGCGCCTGTTTTCTGGTGTAACAGGCCAAACCAGTAACTGAAACATGATTGATTGAAGTTTGTGCATCTTTTTGCCTTCAATGTGAAGCAACAGCACATGGAAAGTTATGAATTGTTTTGTTAATTCACATTCATCGATGAATCGGTGGGTGAACCTATCAATGAAAACAATTGTGAGTGGCGACAAAGTGGAAACGGCGACTAGGCGTAGTCGATGGGTTGGAGCCCCGGCGTGTCAAGCGGTCCAACTCCTTTATGAAGGGAAAAGGCTCTCAACTTGTTTTGCGTGGCAAAAACACACCTGTGTGGGTGTGCCTGTTGTGCAATGCCAGTCCGAAGTTGCAAAATCCATCTACAATTCTATTTGAATTGGAGGGCCTTTTCACACTCTTGGCTGCTACTATGTGTGTGTGTAGATTTATGTATAAAGTATATAAAGAGCAATCAGATGGTCCACTCCGATGACTGAGGTAGGTGTGTACATCACCCGCCAATGTTTGGAATAGCGCAAGTCATTTTTAAACTTTCAAAAATATGACCCCAAAATAAACTGGGACTGTGCCTGTAATAAAGATTGCCATTTGAAAAAACAGAGGAAGACAATTTCAAACTAAAACAATGCTATTAGACTTTTTTACTGATTAAAACAAAACAGGTAATGCCGATTCCAAAATTGCAGTCCCACACCAATCTGAGGCTGAAATTTTGTGAATTTGGACACTTTTAGTCTCTGAACTGTACACAAGTTGTTTCATGTTCCAATATAGAATTAAAAAGAAGAAAAAACTGCATTAAAAAAAAAGCATGAAATAAAATTTCCTACAGAAGCTCTGTTGACTTTAAGCCGAAACTCTGTTGACTTTAAGCTGCTATAGTATCAGAGGTGAAAAAGTTATATTGGGACACCCCTACATAATGTACCCTTTTTGTCCCCCTGTATACGGCAGTGCTACATCTCAACAACTTGACGCGATAGAAAGAACTGAGATTGAGACTGAGAATATTGGATTCTGCACCCCAAAAATGAGCTTTAAACAGCTGTCAGACCTAACCCAATCAAGAAAAATTGCCTTCCCACCATTTTCCTTGGCGAGCATGGTTATCTCCCAATAGAAGTTGCATCACAGCTGGCACAACATGGATAAAAAACAAAGACAAAGAGGGCTGCCAACAAGCTCACACATAAAACATTCATTGAGCAGAGAAACAGAGTGACGTTTCTAATGAAAGCAGTCCGAGTCCAAAGATCAAGGAAGAGATCAGCAATGTCCACAAGATCCAGCTACATTGTATTGACAAAAGTGCACAGTCACTTGAGCTATCCCTTTCTTGTTTGTGCATAGGATGAGTATTCCGTTTGTTTTCTCAGGATTTAACAAGGTGCTCTTTTTACATAAAGTATTAGCACAACATAGCACGGTAGTCAGGAAAAAGGAAACCATGCAGACGGGATTTACCCGCATCAATTTTAGGGAGGAGGAAAAAAAAAATTGTGGCTCGGATAAGACATAATTCACCAACATTTATTTTCATTAATATATGTTTCTTTTCTGAGGTATGGATTAGGCGACTTAACTGTCGGCTGCTGGGCTCATGACCCGAGCCAGATGTGCGGCAAAGAGCAAACTACAGCCATTCCTTGAGTATCGTAAAGAGGCAAATGTCATTGGCACTCAGAACAGAGCAGAGCTCGCCCATGGCGCAGGCGACACGTGATAGAAGAAGGGGGGTCCCTTTTTGATTGTTCTCCTTACGTAACCTGAAAAGAACCTCAGACGTGGCTACAGCCAAAGAAACCTGTGAGCCGAAAGATGAACGTTCTTCCTCAAATTGAGTCTTCAAATAAAAGCGACCTTGACACTTGACCAAAAAACGAGACTTCACTAGTGCACGTGGAAGATTACTTCTTAAGAGCAATCGAAAATGACGGCTTTCTTGTAAGCAGCCCAACGACCACTCCTATGAACTCTCCGGGCCAGAATTGGAGGAAATCTGCTAATTTGCTTGTGCGCGTGTGTATGTGCATGTGTTGCACAGCTACTCTGGTGCATGACGCTAACGTTCCGAAGAGAGATCTTTGGTGAGAGTTGCGGCAAGATGCACATATGCGAGGAAATGAGGTTGGAGTACTGTAGACAGCAGGGGGCAGTGTTTTTGCGGACCTACTTTTCGAGGGCAAGTGTGCATGCTGTGGCAGGTCAATGGGTCACATGACAGCCGCTCCATTGTGTGTCGGTGATACGCGTTCAGCCCAGCTGCAAGAAGCAAAGCGGCATCAAAGCTCAAGCGTAATTGGGACATTCGGCTTCCTTTTTGTGGGGATAACTTGTTTAAAGATACTCAATCTTTGCTGTATCAAGAGTTCAGCCCTGATAGTTACGCAAATGTGCAGGCACCAAATTGGAGTCAACATTCAGTGGACTGGCAAACATCTAAGATTATACTTGTGTGCTAAATGATAAAAACATAAAAACTCCTTGTTGCACCCGTTGGCCGCACCCGTTTGTTGTTGTCGCTGCCGCTTGCAACGGCTTTGCTTTCCCTTCACATTGATAGCCCTCCATATCGACCGACACCAAGCATTTTGTGGAACCTTTGCTCGAGTGGTTCAGGTTCAGCTAAGCCAGAATCTCCCGGAGGCTCTCCAAGCGCCGTCTCAAACTCGACTCATTACTTTAATGACTGAAGGCCAGTGCCTTCAGGCTCAATTTTGCCATCTAACAAAAAACAGCACTATGAGGAATCATTTCAAAAGTTTTTTCGACCATAAATGTTGGAAATGATTACTGGAAAGTGATGATTTTTTTTTGTGTATATTTTCTTGTACATCTTTTTTTATTTGGTATGTAATATTTCAATATATTTCGATAATATTGTTTTACAATATTCAGTATGTTTTACATTATTCAGTATGTAGATAACATATTTGTATTTTATATATTGATCTAGGGTGGCTTGGTGGCGCAGTGAATAGCATGTCCACCTCACAGTTCAAAGAGTTCACAAGTTCAAACCCACCTCGCTCTGGCCTTCCTGTGTGAAGTTTGCATGTTCTCCCAACCCCGTGTGAGTTCTCTCCGGGTGCTCCGGCTTCCTCCCACACTCCAAAAACAAGCATAGCAGGTGAATTAGACAGACTAAATTGTCCTTAGATGTGACTGCAATGCCCCCCGCCGACTGCCCGAAGCCAGTTGGGATAGGCACCAGCAAGCCTGCAACCCTTGTGAGGATCAGTGGCTATTGAAAATAGATGTATGGATATATTGATATAAAATTGATCCTATTATATTGGTTCAGTCTTTTTGAGCTAATGTTTAGTTTTTCCATTTAAATTAGACTTGTTAAAATATTGGGAGCACCTGCATGTTCAACACCAGTGGTCCCCAACCACCGGCCCGTGGCTTAACTGGTACCAGACCGCATTGGCCATACCTGAAATAATGTTTTGGACCTGATTTGGTTTAACAGTTCATTATTTTGTGCTTTGTTTCGCTTGATCTTTGTTTTTGGCGCTGCCTCTGGCTGCTGTTGATATTACATTTTGTAGTGAGAAGGATGGTGTGGTTTTGAGAGCAGTCAGTCGATAACACACACGTCGTTTTATCTCTGTGAAATCTGGCCCAAGACTATTAATGCATGATAATATGCCCAAAATTAGTTTATTTGTTGATCCAACAACTTGTGACTGTGGATAATATGCTAGCTAATATTAGTTCTTATCTTCATCATGTTGCCCTGTATGCATTTAGCTCGTTCACATTTTTGTTTGTGCCAGGTATTTTCCTTAGCTTTTGTTATTCAGTTTTATGATTGACTGATTGTCATTTGCGTGCATTTGAGCCCCCCAGTCCGCAGTAAAAATGTCAAGCGTCGACTAGTCTGTGGCGATAAAAAGTATGGAGACCACTGTTCTACACTATCTTTTTTTTGGCATGACAATAAAAGTAACAGTAGGTCTACATATAATGATGTGTAATCAGATTTTCTTATTGCCTTTTCAGTGAATCCGACTTAAAAATCAATAGCAGAGGTAACTAAAGAAAGAACATCAGCTGGGGCAATGGAGCCAATTTCAGCAACATGTCGTCCTTCTCAAAAGAGTGTGTGTGTGTGCATGTGCATATGCATGCGTGAAATAGGGGACTGGGGCAGACAGCGAACTAACCACACCGCGCCGCTGCAAGGGGAGACCCGGACAGAGGGATGAGATGATGCGGCTTTGCGTGCGGCGACTCGGGCCCTCTCCTGCCCTGGACGGACTACTGGAAGGCGAGAAAGAGTTTGGGATCAATTACAGTCTGCCGCAGCTCTCCGCCGAGAGACTAGGCTAGCCAGCAGATTATTGGCAGAAGTGCGCACTTTGAAACATTGCCATCGCGAGTGGTGACGAGCCAATCGCTCAGAAGCACTCCTGCTGATCGGCTTTTGTTTTTGCTTTGTGTTTGTTTTTTTCAAGTCCTGGCTTTTGCTTGAGTGCCAATCAAGATGTCTGTCTTTTTTGCCTATTTTGTTTTATTGTTGTTATAAAGGCAGGTATTAATAAAAAAAAATAGCATTGTTACCCGAAAAGCCTACTCTGACGTCTGCTTGAGATTTCGTAAAACGGAACTCAATTTTCTGAACATATGAGAAGGGGCTGGAAATGGCGGCATGTCCTCTACTGAGCACACTGGGACTTATGTCCACCAAGTTCAAAGATGTAGAGCAAATCAAATGTCCACAACACCAAAGAGTAGTACTTCTTTCATCGAGTTTCAAGTAACAAAGCCTTCCAGCTTGGCTCTTTTTTAACAAGCAGACTTAATTGATAGTGTGCAGTTCAGAAGAAGATCTTGAAATGAAAAATACATCCAAATTGCTGCGTTCGCGCCAGCCGCATTCATTCTTGCTCACAAATCAAACTGATGTCATCGTTGTGAGACTAATCTCAGTGTGGATGAGTTAGGATGAATGTTCTTTGCCCTAAACCATGAAAGATTCCCCACATATCAGATGCACTCCCTAAAAATGAAGGCCAAAGTATGGGTGGGTCCTACAAATGGTATCTTAAAGATTATTACCGGTAGTTTTTTTTTTTTAATCTATTTATTTTTTTTCCTTCGCCGCACAGATTTGCATTTTTAGATGAGGCGTATTCTTACTTAGAATAATTAGCGTAACGGGATGAGCTAAAGGGCAGATGTCAGTTGGCTGTTAGCAGCCAGTGCCTGTCATAACTACCGGCAGATCACGTTAGCTGAGGTTCTCACGGCAATAATTTCAGTAGAAGTGAGCAGACTGAACCGACGTCCAAGTCCATCCTAGTTCACATGCAGGACTGTTACTAAAACCATCAAAGTTATGATAGCTCCATCTGATTCAATGAAGCGTGCACCGGTTAGAGAACATGGAAAGGTTTTCCATTTGACTCATTTATTAATTGTGGTATTTGACCAATTTGACCCCAAAATGGAGGGTGTGCCTTTACACTGGTGCGTCCTATATTTGGGGAGTTACGGTAATTGCAAAATTTGATTAGGGGTGGGTGGGAGGGGGCTATTAAGTGTCTTTCTTTCACTCTCCCAGATTGATGATTGTTCTGCATTTGTGTTTTAGGACCAGACCGGTTAGTATAGAAGGATGCAGGGCAACGGACATGAAATGAGTGGGCGGTAACAAGGAAAAGAACCAAACAAGAGGAGTAGAACACCTGAGAGAGCACCAGCGGGGAAATCGATAGCCATTCAGAGTGAGTCGCACAAGCCTGAACAATGAACACACGCACGTGCACGCACACACACGAAGACACATGTGAACACACACACTATACATGCCTCCCGTGCTACAAAGCAAGCCCGAAAGTCAAATGACATGACAAGGGTTTGGTGACATGAGCAAGAAAGTGTGGCAATGCCCAGCTAGCGGGTGTGACAGAATGACCTGACCAAACCTGGACCCAGCAGAATGCTCGCGTCGGCTGACAAGACGCCATTGCACCACTCGCCAATGCCCTCAGCCTGCCTGCCAACCTTGCTCCCCCCATGTAATACCCCTTACCTGTTCCTCTAAGTTTCTTTCGAGCCCTCTTCTAACACAGCCTTCCCCTTCCCCCATGCTTGTTTCTTCTGTGTCCTATTGTCTTCCTGTGCTCCCTTATTCTACAATTCTGCCCCCTCACATCTTTCACAACTCATACTTTTCCAACCTTGAGAATGATCCCCCCGGCTTTCCATCCGAGCCACCCTGTTCACCTATTCGCCCACCTCATTATACTTTAGATTATGACTTCTGATTTAGAGGATCGTCCTCCATTTGTTAAGCTATGTTCCAAGTCTAGTCCTGATTTTGTTTTATCTGAGTCCCTTTTCTTTTGACAAGTTTGATTTTGACATTGATTTTCTTTATCCTAGCCCTTGCCCTTCCGTTTTCAATAGTGATGATTTCGATTCAGATTTTGACCTTTTGGTCTTTTGTCCACTACTAGTGATTCTTTGTCAGAATTTTTCCTTGAAAATTATGACCTTGAGCCTTTCGTGAACTGTGACGTTTACCGAGGCATCCGTTTAGCTTTCCTGTGGCCGTTATCACGTCACAATGCACCTGCACCCTAATTCCTCTCTCTCTCTGGCAGCAGGCTGATGGGGCAAGTGTCCTGTCCCCAGTCTTGAGCCTAGCCATGGCTCTACAGCAACCTATCGAGCCTCCAGTTGACGCGCCGCGGCAGCCTACAGAGCTGCCAGTTGATGGTCTGCGGAAGCCTACCAAACCGCCAGTGGACGCTCAGCGGCAGTTTACCGAGCCGCCAGTGGACACCTGGCAGCAGCTGAGGCCAGAGCCGCCAGTCAACCACCAACGGTTGCCTCTGTCCCAGGTCAGTGTCCTGAACTCACTACTGTCAAAGTCAAGTTTATTGTCAATTTCTTCACATGTGCTTAACATACAAAGGAATCGAAATTGCGTTTCTCACTATCCTCTGCGTTTTACATGTACAATAACAAAGTGCAGGTGCGCAAGACGAGACAATCCTAAAAACTAGATTCTTATCTATAGTAATGTAAATGCGGTATGTTAGATCTACTTTGCCTAGTGTTGCTAAACTAATAACTAAAACTTAAAAACTAAATACGAAAAACCAGGTATGGCAAGAGTACCTCAAGACAAGACATAAGTAGCAGCATATGAAGAGACAATCCAACAGAACGAGACAAAGCAAGACAACTCTGACTGTGGTTGTCCCAGTCGTGTGCATTTGAGATGTCAGATGAGTTGTTACAGATGAGTTGTTATAGTTCTGAGTGTAATCGTGAGTGCAATAGAAGTATGATTATAAATAAATATGGCAGCAGCAAGTCTGTGCAAATCTTGCAAGTGCATGAGCAAAGTTTGAGTTTAGGTGGGGGGCCAGCTAGGTGTTTCTTCTGGCTGGGGCTGAGTGTGAGAGAGAGGAGGGGAGAGAGAGAGAGTTCAGCAGTTTCATGGGTGGGAAGGGGGGAGAGTTCAGCAGTCTCACGGCCTGGTGGATGAAGCTGTTCCTGAGTCGGGTGGTGCTAGAGCGGAGGCTCCTGTACCTCTTTCCGGAGGGCAGGAGGCTGAACAGACTGTGTGCAGGGTGGCTTGTATTGGTGACAATCGTGACGGCTTTGCGGCTGAGGTGGGTGGTGTACAGGTCTTGCACGGAGGGGAGTGGAGCACCAATAATTCTCTCAGCTGTCCTCACGATACATTGTAGAGCCTTCCTGTTGTAGTCAGTGCAGCTCCCACCCCACACGGTGATGCAGCTGGTGATGATGCTTTCGATGGTTCCTCTGTAGAATGTGGTCATGATGGGTGGCGCGGCACTTGCCCGCTTCAGTTTGCGCAGGAAGTAGAGACACCGCTGTGCTTTCTTGGCCAGAAATGCAGTGTTGGTGGTCCAGGAGAGGTCATCGCTGATGTGCACCCCCAGGAACTTGGTGCTGCTCACCCTCTCCACTGCAGCACCATAGATGGTCAGTGTGGGAGTGTTGCGTGTGGCCTCTCTGGAAGCTGAGGACCATCTCTTTGGTCTTGATGATGTTTAGCAGGAGGTTGTTGTCTTTGCACCATCTGGTCAGAAGCTCCACTTCTTTCCTGTAGTGGGTCTTGTCACCGTTGGAGATGAGGCCCACCAGTGTTGTGTTGTCAGCAAACTTCACGAGGTGGTTGGAGCTGTGGGTTGGTGTGCAGTGGTGTGTCAGTAGGGTGAAGAGGAGGGGGCTGAGCACACAGCCTTGTGGGGCCCCCGTGCTCAGGGTGATCCTGCCTGAGATGTTGTTGCCAACATGCACCACCTGAGGCCTCTGGCTGAGGAAATCCAGCAGCCAGTTACAGAGTGAGGTGCTGAGGCCCAGTTTGTCCAGTTTGCAGGTGAGTTGTTGTGGTATTGTGGTGTTCCTCCCCAGTTTTGAAGGCCTTGTCTCTGGCCCTCAAAAGCCTGTGGACGTCTCTTGTTAGACATGGCTTCTGGTTGGCCTGTGTGCTGATCCTCTTGATGTGGGTCACGTCGTCCATGCAGTTCACCAAATGTATGTAGGAAGTCACCGTGTCTGTGTACTCAATATCTGTGATGCCGTTGTAGGTGGCTGCTTCCTTAAAAATGTCCCAGTCTGTTAACTCAAAGCAGTCCTGTAGGGCTGAGGCCGCCTCCTGTGGCCAAGCCCTTACTTCTTTCAGTGCAGGTTTGATGGCTTTCACTCTTGGTCTGTATGCAGGCATTAGCATAATAGTGAGGTGGTCAGAGGCACCGATGTGGAGGAGGGGGGTGGCTTTGTATGCTCCTTTGTGCTGAGTGTAAACACAGTCCAAAATATTATGGCTTCTTGTTGCAAAGTGGATTTGTTGATGAAACATCGGGAGAACAGTTTTGAGATCAGCATGGTTGAAATCCCCAGCAAGGATGATGAAGCCATCTGGTTGTGCTGTTTGTTGTTCACTGATAGCCTGGTACAGTTTGTTCAGTGCCACACTTCTGTTGCTGTTGTTAGTTGGAGGGATATAGGTAGCGAGCAAGTAGAAGGGGCGACACTTCACGATCATGAATTCCGCCAGAGTTGAGCAGTGTTTGCATACTACAGTGGCATCCTGGCACCATGCTTCGCGGATGTAAACACACACCGTGTGACTTCCCCCACCTCTGCGAGAGCCCTGTCAGATCTGTAGCATGTTAGCTGCTCTAGTTGTATAGCGGAGTCCGGAATGTTACTATTTAGCCAGGTTTCAGTGAAAACTAATACACAACAGTCACTCACTTTTTGGTTTGCTGATCTCAGAAGTCGGATATCGTCCATTTTGTTGTCCAGTGAACAAACGTTCGCGAAAAAGATAGATGGTATGGCCGGGCGAGTTGGGTTAGCCTCTAGCCTAGCTCGGATACCTCCGCGCTTGCCCCGCTTCCTTGCACTGCTTCCGGCGCCTCCTTTCCGGGGGAGGGGTAGCAGGCGAGTCCGGTGAATTAGTAGGCCGGCGTAGCAGTCCCAGTTCCCTTAGCAAGTTCTCCAGTTTCGTGTTTAAAACTTGGCAAATGTTGCTTATCCGGATTTGTAAGAAGACCCGTCGACTGTACACTGTAAACTGACCGGAAAAACTTTCAGAAAACACTTGTTTGACGAGCAAAACAATGTATTGTTGCTTTGGGAGAGCGAGTGGCCGCTGCGTCTACACGCGCCGCCATCTTGGGAAAAATAGTCATGCCCCCAGTTTCCACCCCCCCCCCCCCTTTTCCCCCCATTCTTCGCCTGACAGTCTCCTGCGGTCTGCCTTCCTGGTTCGCATCACCGGGCGCATCTCCTCTGTCGTCCTGGACGCCTTCCTGACTCGCCACTGTCAGGTAATGTGATGAGGGCAATGGCGACACATGGTGGTGAACGCAGGTAGTGCAGCGATGTGATGGAATAATGCGCCATGTTGATGTAACGTTGAGCCAAATTGATGTAAAATTACCATGTAAATTATTGGCTTAAGATACCAGTCAGAATTGACCTCGACTGGAATAAAACAAGTAAATGAATAAATATAATATAAATATATTATAAATAAATATATCATAAACAGCAGACACCAAATCATCCCTGAAGACAACCAACATTAAAGAAGTCCATGAAGTCAACTCACAATGAAGACACATTGTGAGGCCATAAGATCAAAGCAAGCTTTTAGCAATAAGTCATGCTCAATATTATTCTGTAACTGCCATTGGAAAAAAGTGTCAGTTGATCACAAATGTTAAGACCTATGTTCATGTTTATTCTGTAAATGTGCACATATGATATGTTATTGCCTTTTTTAGCCTGATTTGAAATATGCAACTTGTTATTACCACTTTAAACTCTATCTTTGATCAAGATATAGCTGAATCATATTGGAATGTTCGTGTGTTCAAGTGGAAAGTTACTAAACGGCCAGCACAGACACTGAGCTGCCGGGTCAGCATACCAAAAGAGGAACAAATGCCCATGTATGTTTATTTTTGGTGGAAAGGCTGCTGCCTGACCTTAGGTTGATATTAGTCATGTCCGATCGTTCGATTAAAAGTGCTCAAAGCGTCACAGTGAAACTTTCACTTCCTCCATTTAAGGCTAAGATCGTTCAAAGTATGTTCCATTATGTGTACATCGAGTCATGGAATTAGGGTCCTATAAAAAGGCCAACACCCAAAACTCGTAGCTTCCTTTTTTTGCCTTTGCCTGCCAAAAGGGTGAGGACCCTCTCCAGGCTTCGGGTGTAAATCACCAAGTCGGAGTAGGACTCTGTCACTCTCAGAATTGGACACTTTTTAAATTCTTGCGACGTTGTTAGCCTTCGGAGGATTTCAAGCAGCAAACCGGTAAGGAAGTCATTCTAAATTCTAAATCCATCCGATAGCCCAACTAATAATGTCATTAATTCGCAATGTAGGAGAATTGAAACTGATCACTTTGATTCTCTTCCAAAATTGGTATTAGACTTTTTAGAAACTTTCCACTCCTTTCATTATGTTTTAAATCCCTTATTTCATTATACCTGTTTTTGTGCATGGTTTTTCATAACCTTGGACAAAGTTTTATCGTAATCATTTATTAGCTGAAAGACAAAATGTATTGAATGTGTTTTTGTGTTTTATGTATTAAGGGGACTTGGTAGGCCCAGCCATGTACTTTTTGATACTGTGAATAATTATTCGCTTTGCTTTCGCTAAATAAATACTTCAAAATTTCATTCTTTATTCTATCTCTGTCATTCTTATAAACCAAAATTAGAGATCCTCCTAGTCTTTTGTAAGTGAAATAATGATATTGCCTTTACATCGGCAGTGCCATTCTTCATTAAAGTTTAGTTACTCAGAGTTGGTTGAAGTTAAAACAAACGTACCCAAGTGGTCGTATAAGACTGCTAAACCCTATTCTGGTCTTAACAAGTGCAAATGATCTTTTAGAACGAGGAGCTGCCAAATATATAATTTGCGTGTTTTTTCTACCTTCTCGTCTCAACGGTTACTCGACAAGTCGGCGGATTAAAGTAAGATGGGTAGACGCTTAAAAACTTAAAGGCAGTGAGCACCAGAACGTATCCTCTTCGACACCGGCTTACGCAGATGTCCGTCGCCCGGCGATACAGCGTTAGAGCTGTGCTGGACTAACGGGACGTCTTAACCCTTTAAACGGAGAGTCGGTCAGGACTGTTAGTTGTCCTCAGATAGCTGACGGGACTGCGGTAAGAGCAGATCAGTCACCACACCGAGTGCGTCTCATCTGGCTCCCTGGCCGCCCTCCTGTCTTGCCCCACCGAGCGCATCTCGTCTGGCACCCTGGATGCCCTCAAGACTCCAATTGTTGGGCACATTTCTTTTTTAGCGCCAGTTATGTTTCAGGACTATTTCTTGTGGGGTTATCTCCCCTCCTTCGAGCCCCCTTTTACGCCCACCCTGCTTGGATTCTTTCATTTTGTGTTTTTTCTGGTTTTGTTGGGATGTCTGGAACAACAAAACTAGAAACAAAAAACCTGAAGGGGGGTGTTATGTCATGTTCTGTTGTGCGTTGGTGTTGGTTTTTCTGTTTTCGAGTTGTGGGTTTGTTAGTTCTTGTGTCTTGTTCCTATTTAGTTTCCCGCATCTGTTCTCATTATCGTTATTTGTTTCCACCTGTCTGTGCCTTCTGTTCCTCTGCCTTTTGTCTCTCTCCAGTTGTTTTATGTTTCCTCGTTAAGTGTGAAATTTAAGTCCCCAGTTTGCGTTCAGTTAGTTGTTGCGTCATTGTCAACGTCTTAATCTAATGTAGTTGCATGTATTTACCCCGAGAAGTCCTCTGCCTCCCTTTTGCTGTCTTGCTCGTGAGTTTGGTTTCAAGTTTCAAGTTTTGTTTGTTACTTTGTATCCTGAGTTGCTCATGTTTTACCTAGCCCCTGAGTGTAAAACAATCCTTCTTTGTTTCGAGCACATCTCCTCCTGGCTTCCCTGCTTTATTTTTGTGTCCACTTTTTCCCATACCCCAGCACCACCATACCTAGCGGACATAACATGCCGTCCAATAAAAAAACAAAACAAAACAAAGCTTGTATTTTCTGGTGCGTAGTGGCTGTAAATACACACGGTGTTTGACAGAATGTCAGAGGGTTCTGGTCCGAGCCCTTCCACAGACGCACCCACACATGGGACATTGCTTACCTTCAAGATGCCGTAAGCAGGTCACACCGCCACTTTGTGCCTGGCCCTCTTTCTCCCTCATACTAATCAATTATTCAGCAGGCTATCGATCCTTTGGCCAGCCTGCCTCTGGCACAAGAAACCTGTGCCTGCCTACCCTCGACCAATGGCATCTCGCAGCCCTCCGCTCCTGTAAGCCTCTGATAGACTAGTTTTTGTCCTTTCAACGCTAAAATGGGCCTGTGTGAAATGCACTGATGCCTTTCTGATAAGGCTGCTTGTCATCAGCCTGCCCTCCCTGTATTTTGCCTTCCATTTGTCCACGCTTAACCACACTGTTACTGAGCCTTAGCCAGCAGGGTTTTTATGACGCATCAGTCACGCTGCTGAGCGCGAAGGGGAACGTATAAAGCAGGGAGAGGGTAGAATGGGAAACTCTATTGATCTCCTGTGTGCAAAGCCTGGCAAACAGAAAAACAACCCACCTGATAGTCCTCACCCATCCATCCATAAGAATCTATCCATCTACCCATCAAATTTCATTTGTTTATTTATTTTAAATATTAGACTATGAAGGCTGTATCAGACAAACCTGCAATATGGATATTGAATGTTACTATTTTGATATTATTGCATAACATTTACATAAAAAAATAATACTTTTACCTTCTAATGAAGCAAATATTGTTTGGATTCAGTAAACTGTAAACGTGCCCGTACATAATATACAAAACAAGCATTTTTGTGTGTGTGTGTGTGTGTGTGTGTTATCGAATTTGATTTAGCATTTTTGTTATGATTTAATAACTCAAAATTTTGGATTGAGTTCCTTTTGACCCAGCAGTTTAAAAACTGTTTGCCAGTGTTCTTCATCCTTTTAAAGTGATTAAATTAGTTAACAAATGTAATTTTGAAATTCATCTTCGTGTGATATCTATGAGATATATTTGACTTTTTTTAACAGTTTTAAAAACAGTTAACTCTCAAAGCAGTGGGGTTAAAAATTAGGGTTAAAAAAAAGAATCACAGAGGCAATATATGGGCCAATTTGAGCCAAACCAACTCAATGTACTGCTGCGTCATTGACACTTTTTTTTCCCTGAATGCTTTGGCTGTCACGGGGGTGCGAGGCGGGTAGGAAGGTTGGCGTTGTTGCGAAGGTGGAGGACCCAAAAGCAGGAGGGTGTCGAGACAGGGGCTTCATGTAATCCATGTTTATTAACTCAAGGAACGGGAACAAAATCGGGAAAAACAGGATAGCAAAAACTCTAACTAAGGGTGCAGGCTGGCTGGCAGAACAGAAAACAAACGCTAACGGACGGGCGGCAGAAAAACACGGAGCTGTTGGAGAAAACCAAACAAAAATAGTCCAAAGGCACCCCTGGTGCCAAACGAGATGCACCCGAGGGTAAAAGTCCAGAGGGCGACCCGGTCGCCAGAGCAAATGAGACCGGCAGGGTGAGTCAGGCGGGCGACCCGGACGCCATAGCAGATGGGCCCGGTGGGACGAGTCAGGCGGATGACCTGGGCGCCCGAGCAGATGAGCTCGGCGGGGCAAGTCAGGAGAGCGACCTGGGCGTCCGAGCAGATGAGCCCGGCGGGGCGAGTCAGGAGACACCAAATTTTCCAGTGTCAGTCTTTTCCATAATACCTTGTGAAGTAACGTCACTTTTCTGTCCTTTTTTGTCAATTTCTCATGGCAAAACTGAAAATAAGTTGTGTTTCATTTATTCCATTTTATTTTGTTTTCTCGTTACGTGTGCGCATTAAATTTCAAATGAATATAATGAATATATAATGAATGATGAATATAATTCTTTTGCGTTTTCTACGCAATCTAAAGTTGGGACTTTATATACTGCAAGCATTTGCCAAAATAAAATAGAGTATTTGCGATGCAACACTTTTTTTTTTTTTTTTTAATCTGTGACAACCTGTAATTTCAGACAAGGTAAGGCATGGTCAAGATGGGCGGCAGGGGCCGCAGTGGGGTCAGCGTCGCGTACGTGTTGCTCTCACACAGGTGTCCCGGCAGCGCCGGCGGCTCTGCTCGGTAGTCTCCGCCGGAGACCCCCGGGACAGGGAGCGCGGCCGGCTGCGCGGCGAGGGAGCCGCCGCCCGAATGTCCGTGCAAGGGCATGTTGTGAAGGTTCTCTATTGCCGCCGCCTCATGGCTGATATATCGATACCAGCTAACCGATAACAGTTTGGAGGAACTGTTTGCAAAATAATACACCAATACTCTTATTAATTAAAGCCGATATTTGTCTCTACTTGTTTCATATTTTAGGGCTGCTGCAACTAATAACTCATCTTTTGGTATTTTGCCAATATTGATTAATGATGCTAAAATTACAGGACAATTTTAAATAGACAGTGCAGTAAATGCACTAACTATATGGTTTTAGTCGTAACCGGGGAAAATATGCAAAACTTGAAAAACATTTACCAAAACATTAGCAATATAATGTTCGGTTGATGCTGAATCAAATTATTTTGCAATTATTTTGGAAAATGTTTTCAAGTCTGTTTCATGAAGGACTAACTGTCCGGAGGCTTAAATGTTGCACATTCAGGCCATTTAAAGTCGTTCAGTAATTCATATGAATTCATATATATTCTCACACACACACACACACACACACACACGCACGCACGCACACGCGCACGCACACACAAACACACACACACACACACACACACACACACACACAAGCAACAATGGTAGCATTTTATATTAATGCAGTGCTTCTCAATTATGTTTTGCAAAGCCCCCCTAGGAATAAAATAAAATAACTTTTCTCACCCAGCCACTCAATGCGCTGAGTACAAATAAGATTATCTATTTAAAAAATTGTAAAGTACACCTAAAAGGATTTTTTTTCCATTACGTGGATTTACGACTATGATCAAAGTTGATTATAATAGATAGTTTACACTTGAAATACCAATTGTATTGTACTGTAGAAATGATATGATATGAACACAAGAAAATATGAAGAGATTTTTACAAAAGATGAGATTGATTCTGTTTTGCTTTAGTTTTTACATTTGCTGCTAAAGTGTTGGTGTCGTATACACAGTCACGTAGAAAATATCAGAATATGACCCCCAAATTAAGTGTGCGTCTTGTATACAGGTGTGTCTTATTTTTGGGGAATTATGGTAATTAATGAATGTGGCAGCAAAGGAGACCTGAACCGCTCTGTATTTTCACTGTACAGTATCTAGCATGTCCACCAGCACTGGGATGAGCTCTTATGCTGCGAGATCTCAAAATTTGAGGAAAAATAGGTCATTTGCGGCAAAGGTTTGCATGACAGTAAAACATGATGCAGTGCGAAAACAATCTTAAAAAAAAACCTAAACATGCCAAATAATATATGGACATTAATGCCTTGGTATTCTTTTATTTTGAAATGATTACCGGCAGCATGTAACATGCCCTAACTGTCGACTTGACTGTGGGTATGTAATGTTGACATAACACAAGTTTTTCGAAAACAAAACAGCTCTTTGAGCCAGTTCCTGGTTGGACACACTGAGGGGAAGTGCTGCTCCAATCCGATGCATCGCATCGCTTTTGCTCGTCTTTTTTCTGCCCTGAACTCTTGTGTGTCTCCCTTTCCTACTGACTACGCTTCGTAACACTGGCCTAGCGTGTTTGGAATGAAACAGAACTACTCATAAAATCAGAACAGGGGTGTGGTGGGTATTGGGACTTTCAGGCAAATTTATTTCTCAAATTTAATTAAATCTATTTATCTGCTACACAGTTAAACACAGATGCTACAACTAAAATGCACTTACATTGCGCTTTTATTAAAACTTTTGAAAATCTTACCTTTTAATCCTAAGAAGGCAAAGTAAATGAGGAATGGAAAGCCTAAGGTAGGGGGAGTATATTGTGAGATGGGAAACTACTTATGCCGTTAAATAAATCGTTCTGGCTCTGAGATAGCAAAAGTGCCTTCAGATATTAACTTGTTCAAAGGAGCCAAAAGATGCAAGGATTTCTGCATTTGGGGAAATGTGGTTGACTGAATGGAGGATAAACTGTCAACTGTGGCAAGACAGAAGATCCCATTGATGGGAGGAGGGAAAAGATGGTAAAACAACAATGGCACTGCACAACAATTGTTGGGACGTTGGTTCGAGAGAACCTCATTTCACCATGGGCCAACACTCGAATTTGGGAGACAATGATGAGCAATACTTTCCTCCTTGCAAAACCTGACACGCACATGCACACACACGCACACACACGCACGCATATACAGCGGGCCCCCTGTTTATGCGTTATCTGTTTTCGTGGACCGCGGCGTATTTTTACCTCCCTTTTACGCACAAACCTTTCGTCTTACGACTCATCCAACATGCTGGTCAGTGTGTCCGCACTATATTTTTTGCTTTACTGCATCACACAATACAACTTCGCTCGCATGTCACTGACATGCCGATATGCTACTGGTCAATTAAGGCAGTCACAGTCACGGTCTCATTCACGGTCTCAATCACGGAGATGCCGATATGCTATTGGTCGATTAAGATCACAGTCACGGTTTCAGTCACGGAGATGCGGATATGCTAATGGCCGGCGTCACGTCAATCACAGAAATGCCGATATGCTATTGGCCGAACGCCCTCATCGAGCTGGTCGGTGTGTTGTGAAGACTTTGCAAACATTATCTGTTAGACATGGCTTCAAAAATTGCAAGTGGTGGTAAAGGAAGAAGTAAGAGGATGATGACAATAGAAACGAAGCAGGAGATAATAAAAAAATACGAAGGAGGCACACGCATAGTTAACCTTGTTAGTGAGTATGGCTGTAAACGCTTGGTAATCTTCTAAGGGCAAGACATTCCTTGCCAGGGGACGGACCTCGGTCAACAACAAAATGGAGAGGCTTCTTCTATTATGGATTAAAGAGAAGGAAATCACCGGTGATATGTTCTCGTTTAAGAAAAGTTCTCGTTTAAGAAAAAAAAAAAAATCTGCGGGTTTGTCTCTGCTCCCCTCCGCTTCCACCCACCACCAGCTCAAGTCACGTCGCCAAAAAGGTAAATGTCATTTTTCCTTTGTATATTTATGTTATTTAATTCAACTGTACAGTAGATTGTTACTAATTTTTAATATATGTATACAGTCGTGATGTTTTTACCTAAGGTTTTTGCACGCGTTGCATGCATTCACTAATTAACATAGGTTTGGATTGCTCGTCACAACGGACAATTCAAGTTACGAGCCAAGCCGCTGAACGGATTAAGTCCGTAACACGGGGGCCCACTTTATTAGGTTATCATTATGTGCTCATTTCTTGTCTAGAATAGTGTGCATTGCTATCCATCTATGCAGTCCTAGTTCATCTCGCCCCAGTCCTTAGATAAAGCAGGAAAGTGTGAGCTGGGACTTTGGCCCAGCTGTTCATGGCACCTGACTCGCTCTTTTTGTTATGTCTTGTAATGTGCAATTCTTTGCTGAATGAATAAAAACCAGGCAGGAATGCTTGATGAATTAGTGCCGTCAATGCATGAGTTCGTTCGCCAAGCTTTTTCCCTGTGCCATGGTATAGAAAAGTCAATCTTGGCTGGTCTGAGTTACTCTTTTTGGTGCTTAGCAGCTAGGCTTGTCCTAGTCTTTATAGATTTCTCTGACAGTGTCCAATATACCTTCCATGCATGTTTTTGGATTATGGGAGAAAGCCGGAGTGCCCGGAAAGAACATGAAAACTGCCAACAGTACACACAATAAACATTCTTAAAGAAATAATTTCCCTAAAGTCATTTGATTAGCAACACTTCAGGAGTTAGCTCTCTACATACACACATATACTACTTAACAAGCTAACGCTTTAGAAAATGTTATAACTGTGTAGAGCAGGGGTGTCCAAAGTGGGTCCTCGAGGGCCGCTGCCCTGCATGTTTTCCAGGTTTCATTTCCTGACACACCTGATTAAAATGATCAGGATCGTTATCAGGTTTCTGCTGAGCTTGCTGATGAGCTTTGGACACCCCTGGTGTGGAGGAATCAAATCTAAACTGAACTTGAACATACGCACTCTATCACCGTTCTGACACACAAAAGTTACGCAAGTATGTTGACAGGTACTTACAGACATATAGTAGACATAGAGGCATTGAACTGTACTATAGTGTAGAGATCTCCTGACTGAAGATGATGCAGCGCCCTCAGTTATATAACGGAAATGACCGCAAGGTAGCACTAATGGACAATGTAACGTCTGCCTACAACTAGTATTCATCTTGTAAATGTAAAACAGAATTAATCAAATTACTGTGTTTAAATGAAACAAAGTACAGTTCCAGCACAGCCCAAAAAAAAGTAACAAGCCTTTTTTTTTTTTTTTTTATAATGTAGCAAGTACTAAGTACGATATTAGTGTTTTAAATGTAGGGAGTAAAAGTAAATAGTCGTCAGAAAAAAAATACTTCAACAAGTTATAAAGTACAGGCAAATTTTACTTAAGTACATTCACCCATCACGAGTTAGCACACATGAGTACAAATACTTCATTACTTCCCATTACTGTCAAAGTGCTGCCACAGATCATCAACAAAATTTGCTCAAATTGGTCCCAGACAGAGAACTTCTGTTTCCCTAGGAGCTGCTCACAAGCAACAAAGTACAAATACTTTGTTACTGTACGTAAGTAAATTTTGCCTGTATTTTGTACATACACTGTACTTACATGCACGTTATGCCCATAAAAGATGGGCTTAAGGGCAATGTTCCCTCTTATTTTGAATGTGCCTGAGCATTCATACAAATTCGCTGAGCAGGCATTGGACCAAGGTGAGCAACTTCAGACATGCACACACTGAGTCGCCGTGTGCATATCTGATGTCGCCCCTATAGTAACCTATATCATATGACTCACATTCTGTCATTAATGAGCAAGGAAGGAGGGGGGGCTCTGAGCATAACCAGGGGCCTAGCTGCGGCCCTGGAATGATGATGCAAGGTGGCTTGGAACTCTAAGAAATGAAGGGTAAAGCACGACCTGATGATGTCCAACAACTTTTAAACATATGTAAAGACCAGTACTGTGCTTCTGGGCACATAGCCTGTCATTTATGAGGGCATAACAGAGGTGAAAAGCGTCGCCCAGGACCAATACGGGAGAACGATGCATCTATGGTGATGCTCGTTCGTTTCGCGAGGAAAAGGGGTTAGCATTTGACGTCTCTTAACTCCACACTGTTGCTAGCTAGCAAACCAGCACGGGGTGTATATGCAGGGAACGTTTCTGTCTTTACGTTTGATTGGATGAATAGTAAAAGTGAAACATTTATAGGCTGGAAACTTGTCACTCGCTGTCACAATGCAAAATGGTACAGAAAACAATATTATTGGTCTAATTAACCAGATAAGATGAGGTCTAATATTAAATATTATTTAATACGTTTGTATTGCATTGTGTTTTATGTGCAGCATAGACATTCTAGTGCGCTGAGATCGTGCGAGCAGTGCGCAAATGCGCACGCTTGCAGCTTAGAGGGAACACTGCTTATGGGTATGATTTCATCCTAGTTAAGATAGTCCCATCCAGGACATGGAAGTATGATGTGTCAATAACAAATTCATCTGGAAGGTCTTGTTATGCATGTAGCCACTTAGCCTCACTGAGGTCTCTGGCTTGCTGGTGCCTATCCCATCAGTCTTCGAGCACCAGGCAGGGGACACCCTGGACTGGTTGCTTGTCACTCGCAGGGTACACAGTGACGAACAACCATTCATGCACACAATCACACCTAAGGACAATTTAGAGCAGAGGTGTCAAACTTAAACATACAACTTGCGGGCTAGTTTTGGCCCGACCAAGTTTGACCTGGCCCTCGAGATGATTTCGTAAAGTAAAAAAAAAATGAGTTTTTGGTTTTTTAAAGAACAACTTGAAATGTTTCATGATTAATAGTCATTTTATTTGTTTTCATTATTAGTAATGTTGTGTTTATAATATTTTGAACAGTATTAAGAAAATAATGCATCTGAAGTTGCTGTTTTAATGTTGTATAAATAATGTATATACCATTGGAGGGCGGCTCGGTGGCGCTTTGAATAGCATGTCCGCCTCACAGTTCAAAGGTCCGGCCTTCCTGTGTGGAGTTTGCATGTTCTCCCCGAGCCTGCGTGGGTTCTCTCTGGGCACTCCGGCTTCCTCCCACTCCCCAAAAATATGCATGGCAAGGTGAATTGGACATACTAAATTGTCCTTAGGTGTGATTGGGCGCATGATTGGTCATTCGTCTCTATGTTCCCTGCGATTGGCTGGCAACCAATTCAGGGTGTCCCCCGCCTATTGCCCGAAGCCAGCTGAGATAGGCGCCAGCAAGCCTGCGACTCCTGTGAGGATAAGCAGCTATAGAAAATGGATGGATGGATGGATATACCATTGGTCTTATTTGTCCGGCCCACTTGGAAATAGATTTTCCTTGATGCGTCCTGCAAGCTAAAACGAGTTTGACAACCTTGATTTTGTGTGTGACCGTTTAGAGTGTCCAATACATCTTCCATGCATGTTTTTGGAATGTGAAGAAGACGGCTCTTCCACCCAGCCGTTTGGAAAAACTATTTTTTGAATACAAATGTCTAAAGACAAATAGTGGAAGCATACTCATTCACATCATCTTCATCACATCATTTCTAGATTTCCATATTGATTCATGTCTCGTTATTTAAAGATATGGAATAATATGTTATGAATGACTTGAATGATATTATTGCATACACTAAGTCATCAAATCAGTGTCAGTTCAGTTTCTCAAGTGGGTTGCCTGCAGGGAGTTTTAATGTCCAGCAGGTGTCAGTATTTGATGACACAGTATCAACACAGTGTGTCATTGTGCCTCATCAGCCATTGCGCGCATAGGTTAAATGCCATATAACCTGAGGTCGTTTGAGCATATCAGGAAAACAGCATTATGTTAATTTCAAATTAAATGGAGGGCACATTACCTGCATGAATGTATGCTGTTTGTTTGTTACTAACATTAGCACCAGTCTTAGATCTAGGAAATACGTATCCTCTACAAAGTTCAGTTTTGGAGCATGGGTTGACACATTTTTCTAATTCAACGAATAAAACGAGCAAATAGGTATCCATGACAAACAGGGATGTCCAAACTTTAGTTTTGGAGCGTGGTTCTTTTACTAATGCAGCTAGAGAAGTATCCGTTACAACAGGGTTATCCAAAGCTTTTCATTTGAGGCCTGTGTTAGAAAGCCCACATTGTTTATCTGTTTTGATGTGCTGTTTGAGTAAGATGTTTCTGAATTCCCACGCTGTGAGCGTTCAACGCAAATGCTGCATGCACACTACGCGAAAATTCGTGTCGCTACGCTCATTCGCTGGGCTTACTGTTGTCGCGCTGGGGGGGAGGGGGGGGGCTTAGCTTTTAGGACAACCTAGTGCTGCCATTTCTCGAATAGCCATGGCGGACAAAGTGCTAGCCACCTATGTTACGTACTTGCTGTGGAATTCCACTCGTGAATGGATACGCAACACCATCCAGATGCGCGAACAATTTGATGAATATCATTATCTTCAGCAAGAACTGCGCCTGGATGACTGCCGTTTACAGCGCCATATGAGGGTAACCAGTGCCCAGTTCGATGACCTACTGTCTGGTGTTGATGAAAGGATAACCCGCATGGACACAAACTACAGGCGCTCCATCTCCACTGCGGAACACCTGTCATTTTTATTCGGTGGGTAGAAGTTTTTCTTTTGTTTTGTTTTTTTAAATCACAAACTATGCTTTAACACATACATCATGCTGCTAAGAATAGCATAGTAAGCATAAAATCCAGTCGGCCCCCGGTTTACGAACACCCTCTTTTACGAACATTTCGACTTACGAGCGTGGTCTGCGGAGTTTTTTGTACCCCACTTACGCACAGACCATTCGCCTTACGAGCAATCTGACATGCCGGCTATTGAACTTGTTCATATATTTTCGCTTTGCCACGTCATCAAAATCAGTAGTTAAAGTTTGTCACGGCAACGTGGAACAATATTGCTCTTACAATGTCACAGTCACTGTCTCAGTCACGGTGTCAGTCACGGTCTCACTCACGGAGATGCTATTGGCCGGCGTCACGTCAATCACAGAAATGCCGATATGCTATTGGCCGAACGCCTTTATCTAGCTTGATGGCACAGCTGGTCGGGATGGAAGGAAGGAGAGAAAATGAGTCAAAAACGGAAGGAAGGAATGTTGTGAAGACTTTGCAAACTTTATCTGTTAGACATGGCTTCTAAAATTGTAAGTGGCGGTAAAGGAAGAAGTAAGAAGATGATGACAATAGAAACGAAGCAGGAGATAATAAAAAAAAAAATACGAAGGAGGCGCACACATGGTTAACCTTGCTCGTGAGTATGGCCGGCCGTAACCGCTCGGCAATCTTCTAAGGGGGGGGCGGACCTCGATCGACAACAAAATTGAGAGGCTTCTTCTATTATGGATTAAAGAGAAGGAAATCGCCGGTGATATGTTCTGGTTTTGAGAAAAGTTCCCGTTTAAGAAAATAAATCAATAAATTCTGAGGGTTGGTCTCTGCTCCCCTCCGCCTCCACCCAGCTCAAGTCACGTCGCCCCAAAGGTAAATGTCATTTTTCCTTTTTATATTTATGTTATTTAATTTAACTGTACAGTAGGTTATGTTACTCATTTTTAATATGTGTATAAAGTCGTGATGTTTTTCCTAAGGTTTTTGCACGCGTTGCACGCATTCACGAATTAACATAGGTTTGGATTGCCCGTCATACGAGCAGTTCGAGTTACGAGCGTAGCCGCTGAACGGATTAAGTTCGTAACACGGGGGCCCACTGTATTTTAAAAGACTCCATGAAAAGGAACGATTATTTTGGGCAAGTCTTAGCGCTGCAAAAAACAGTGAGACTCTGTAATGTATGTACAGTATTGCAGATATCTTGCCAAGGGAGACTCATACAGGACCATAGCCAACAGCTTCCGTGCCGGGGTTTCCACTGTGTCCGTGATTGTCCCTCCCGTGGAAACAGCAATTTGGGACTGTCTTGTTCACAACTTCATGGCTGTTCCAACAACAGAGGAGTGGAGGTATGGCGTTATATTTGTGCCACAATCATGAGCGCACGGGAAAAAATTTGAGCGTTGAAAATAAAACTGAGTGAGCAAAAACAGATTTTGAGCGCAGAAAAAAAGTTCTTGAAAAGAAGTTTTTCGCTCAAAATTCCTTTTTGCTCGCTCGCAATAGCATTCTCACGCTCAACATCTCGCTCTCGTCAATCAAAGTGCTTTTACAAGCTCTGATTGGCTGGTTTTGTGGCACAAACGTAACGTGTCAGCAGAACTGAGCGAGCGCAGAGGACGGCCTCGAGCGAGCGAGAGCTCGATGTTGAGCAGACGCGATGTTGAGCAAGGGAGGGAGGAGTATCGCGAGTGAGAGCGAGATGTTGAGCGAGAGAGGGCTATCCAGAGCGAGCAAAAAGGAATTTTGAGCGAGCAATTTCTTTTTCTGTGTTCAAACTCCATTGGCGCGCGGTCAAACTCTTATCATTATGCGCTCAATAGTTTTTTTCTTGTGCTCAAAATCTGTTTTCGCTCGCTCAGTTTGATTTTCTCCACTCAAATTTTTTTTTTCGCGCGCTCGTAATTGTGGCACAAATATAACGCCATATGGACGGTGGAATTTTCCTCTCTGCTGTGGAGCAGTGGATGTTAAACATGTTGTTGTCAAAGCACCTGACAAACTCTGGCTCTCGGTTCTTCAACTACAAGGGAACCTATTCACTGGTTGGCCGTTGTTGATGCTGATAAATGTTTAAGGGTGATGGATGTTGGGGGCTACTGAAGAACCAGTGATGGTGGGATTATGGCCAACTCAGCCTTTGGTCGGGCACTGCGTGATGGCACTCTGCACCTGCCTGAGGACTGGCTACTCCCAGGAGCCAACCACCTTGGAGCTCAGCCACATGTCTTTGTTGCTGATGAGGCCATTCCCAGAACGTGCTCTCATGCCAACACGCTGGGTGGTTCATCTACCGTCTCTCCCGGGCTCGGCTGGTGGTAGAGAATGCCTTTGGTATTGTGTCTGTCCAATGGAGGATGTACATGCGTGCCATAGAGACACGTGTGGAGTTTGCAGAGAAATGAGTCAAGACTACATGCATTCTCCACAACTTTGTGCGGAAAACTCCCCGGGTATCTGCAGGAAGCATCCAGGCCGAGGAGGTTGAATTTCTACCGTGTCTGGGAAGACTTGCTTCAAACAACTCAACTAAAGATGCCATCTGTGTCAGGGAGGCTTTCACCTCTTTCTTCTCTGCAGAAGGAGTGGTCCTGTGGCAAGATTCTGTGTAGTCCTGTACACACCTATAAAGGCTCTTTTAAGAGCCATCCAAATATCTAAAATTTGTGTATATATAGTACACTTTTAAACACAATTAAATATTATGGTAATATCGCATTTAGCATGTAAACTAACCTGGTATTAAACTGTGAATAAATGCAGAAATTAATGACTCACCTGGGTTATATGACAAGAATCTTAATCAAGGCATAAGGTAAAGCATATTATTACATCCATATTGTTTATATATAAAAAGACAAGGAAACTAGAAAGAAAATACCTTTATTTTAGTAGAAATGTTTTTGTATATAATGAATAATTTTGCTGCTGCAGACAAGCTCTTTATGGGAAGCCTGATTCCTGCTCTGAAAAGATAGCCATATTGAGCAAAATTTTCTAAATTTAGGGTCACAGTCTGTAAATCAAATATAATTTTATGAATTTCAAATTTTGCCAATCTTTTCTTGTCTGGTGGCAATCTTTTCAGCTCGGGAACTAGGTTTCTCATAAAGTACTCATCTTCGTCTGTCGGTGGCGGTTGAGCTTCAGAAGAATCCACTTGTTTTTGCAAGTACAAAAGTAGCGTCTTGTCAATTCTTGCTTCTGTCCCTCCCGCGTGGGTTTCCTCTTCCCTGAAATACAAACACCACTTGGTTTTCAAGATTCATGAGTTGTATAGTCATATGTATAGTATTATTATGTCACACAATGACATTCTTAATTGTTCACTTCCTCAAGCAGACTACATTCCATAATCGAGCAAATAAATGCAGTAAATAGCTCTAAAACAACAATAAAAAACAATTGGGTTAAATGAATTGCTAAATATTATGTTGTGCAAAATATTAGTGCAAAATATTATTTATGCACGCAGTAGGAGGCAGATTAGTACATTCACAAACATTTGAAAATATTAAATATGCAATACAGTGAAAAGCATACTGTACCATTCTTACAGTACATATAGCGTACACCAAGAGTGTCAAACCTATTCTGGCTCAGGGAGGAATGGAGGAAAAAATATTTTCAGGTGGACACGTAAAAATCATGTTTGTGTTTAAATAATAATTAGTGTCAATTATATGAAGATTTGTGCTCTGCCTGCCAGCTTGGTTGTACATCCCAGCCAATAGTATGGGTGAATTGTAAATATCTTTTTGAAAAGCAAATGAAGGATATATATTTCACTTTTTGTCCCCCCTATTCCAATGAAAAATATTTGTGTCATTAGCAATTTCTTATGCTCATTTTTCCACTCATTCGTAAAATACATCTTTTGAATAGATCACATTAGATGTGTCAAGTGCATCATGTACTGTAGACCATATGCATGCTATACAGTAAATGTAAATGTTTACATTGGCTGCACTTGACTAAAATACAGTGGGCCCCCGGGTTACGAACTTAATCCGTTCAGCGGCTACGCTCGTATCTCGAATTGCTCGTATAGCGGGCAATCCAAACCCATGTTAATTCGTGAATGCGTGCAACGCGCGCCGAAGCCTTAGGTAAAAACGACACACTGTATACATATATTAAAATTGAGTGACATAATCTGCTGTACACTTGCATTACATAATAAATACAATGGATAAATAGCTTTTACCTTTGAAACGACGAGACTTGAGCTGGATGTAAGCAGAGGGGTGGCAGAGTCCAACGCTCAAAGTTAACACGGCGATAGATATGCTATTGGTCTTACAGTGTTAGAGTAACTCTTTCAGTCAGGGTGCAAATCACGCAGATACTAAAACATCATCCTCTTATTTCTTTCTTTACCGCTGCTAGTAATTTTAGAAGCTATGTCTAACAGATAAAGTTTGCAAAGTCTTCACAACATTCCGTTTTTCACTAATTTTCTCTCCTACCTTCCATCCTGTCCCATCAAGCTAGATAGAGGCGTTCGGCCAATATCATATCGGCATTTCTGTGATTGACGTGTGACGCCGGCCAATAGCATCTCCGTGAGTGAGACCGGGTGACCTTAATCGACCAATAGCATATTCGCATCTCCGTGACTGACTGATAATTATTCGCACTTTTTTTTTAAACGGTTGGAATGTATTGACAATTAATTTAAAAAAAAACACACATTTAAACCAATGACAATTCTTTGTCCTGCAATCGGCACATTTAATTTCATGTCAGCTGTTTTTCCCTTTAGCTGTACAAACACTACACTTAAATGGTAATATATTTAGACACCGTGAGTGAGACAGTCAGTGTGACGTTGTAAGACCAATAGCGTTCACGCTAATGCCACAAGTATCTACTGATGATTGATGAAGTCGCTACTGTTGATTTTATTGACGCAATTAAACGAGAACATTTCTACATACTCGATGGCCGGCATGTCGAATGTCGAATTGCTCGTAAGGTGAGAGGTTTGCTCGTAAGCGGAGGACAAAAATCTCCCTGATCCACGCTCGTAAGGCGAATTGTTCGTAAATCAGGGTGCTCGTAAGCCGGGGGCCGACTGTACATCGGAGTTTTAACATTTTGAGTAAAACCGTAAAATAATGTGACTGTTTCCATGTTTGCATCTTGAGCAACTAACTTCAATTTTGCCTTCAGGCAATGTCAGTCGATCAACGAGTCAATTGCGTTGCGCATCGTAGAGCAGAAAAAATGGCCGAATTGAAAGCGAAATGAACGCCAGGCAGAAGCTTTTAATGGCTTCAGTCTTAAGGATAATGTGTGCGCATTTTATTAATGCCTAAAGGAAGCTTCTTGGGCCGTTTCTTGGCCATTTTTTGTGAGAATGTCGTAAATCCGGGAAGCTTCTGTAACAGCTAGTGACCTCTGCTGTCAGAACTAAGCGCTGCAACTGATTTGGAAAAGAATGGGTCTTAATGTAGTTGGAACTTAATGAAGTTGGAATCCTATTACGAAATAAAGATTAATTAATTACAAAACGTTTTTTTAATATATTTATTTACTTATTTTGTGTTGGGTTTATGTGACAGTTAATCCCTTACCAATTTATAATTAACATGGATACTTTTCAAACAATATATGGATTTGGAGTCGCAGGTCATCTGTCAGTCCAGTTTCATGAAATAATTTATGGATGAATGGACATTCACGTTGCAAACAATCAGCTGTTGATGTATGATTTTTTTTTACCTTTATTTAAACAAACAGAATGAAATACAAAATGGCAATAGTCTAAAAGTCCTAATTTCATTTATATGTTTCAAATGTAATTTGCACCCAAGAGTACAATTACTTCTGTTCAACTGGTGCAAAAAAGTATATTAAAGTGTTAAAAAAGTGAAGTTGAGTAAATATTCAATTTCAATATTTAATGTCAATTCAGTTTTGATATGCATGTTTCAAATTAACCAAAAGATATGCTTAAGATAGCTGAAATGAAAATTAAAAAAAGCAAATATAAACACAGAACGGCTTGCTTTAATGAATTTTAAATCAAATGCTGTTATATGTATAGAACACCTGCCAAGGTTAGGCCCCCTACATTTTTAACACACCAAATCTGGCCCACTTTGCAAAAGTTTGGACACCCCTGGCTTAGAGGGAACACTGCTTGGCTCTCACTCTTGTGCTTGCCAACACCGTTCGAAGCCTAACTGTCCTCGCCTGCTTTTTATTAATTCAGCAAAGCATTGCACATTACAAGATATAACAAAAAGAGCCAGCCTGGCACCGCCAAGAGCTGGGCCAAGGTCCCAGCTCACACGTTCCTGTGTCAACAGCTTTATCTAAGGACTGGGGCGAGATGAACTAGGACTGCATAGATGGATAAACAATGCACACTATTCTAGATAAGAAATAAACACATAATGATAACAACCTAGTATATGATTTCTCTCTTATCTGTTTTGAAAATGTACATGAATATTTTTCTTCAATTTGTAAATCTATGTATACTGTTCCCTTGGCAATTACGCTATATTGAAATTAGGACTTTTAGACTATTGCCATTTTGTAATTCATTCTGTTTGTTAAATAAAGGTAAAAAAAATCATCAGCTAGATTGTTTGCAACGTGAAGTACATTTATCCGTAAATTATTTCATGAAACTGGACTGTAAGGCTGATGACCTATGACGCCAAATCCATATATTGTTTGAAAATCATCAATATAAATTATAAATGGGCAAGTTATTAACTGTCACATAACCCCTACACTAAATAAGTAAATAAAAAAAAAACGTTTTTGTAAATAATTAATCTTATTTCGTAATAGGATTCTACTTCAGCGTCCATGTGTTCCATCAAGACCCATTCTTTTCCAAATCAACTGCAGCGCTTAGTTCTGACAGCAGAGGCCACTAGCTGTTACAGAAGCTTCCCGAATTTACGACACTCTCCCCAAAAAAATTGCCCTAAATGGCCACTAACGGCCCAAAAAAACCCACTTCATTTGGGCATTAATAAAATGTGCATGCATTATCCTTGAGACTGAATCCATTGAAAGCTTGTGTTTGGCGTTCATTTAGATTTCAATTCGGCCATTTTTTCTGCTCCACGCATGCGCGGTGCAACTGACTTGCATATTTTTTTTTTTTCTTTTAAATTTACAAGGACTGACATTGCCTGGTGAGGTGATGTCATCTCAGTTTGCATGTTCAACACGGATACGCCTTTTTGACAGTTATCTTACACCACAGGTCCATGCGTGCAACGGAAGATTCGTGCATCCAAAGTATGGTGTTATAGTCGTGCCACAATTGCGAGCGCACCAAAAAAACATTTTGAGTGCAGAAAATAAAATTGAGCGAGCGAAAACAGATTTTGAGCGCAGGAAAAAAAACTATTCAGCGCATGATGCTTAGAGTTTGAGCGACCGCCGATGGATTTTGAACACAGAAAAAGAAGTTGCTTGTTCAAAATTCCTTTTTGCTCGCTCAATTTTATTTTCTGCGCTCAAACTTCTGCTCTCTCGCTCAACATCTCACTCTCGGTCGCAATACTCCTCCCTCCCTTGCTCAAGATCACGTTTCAACATCAAGCTCTCACTCGCTCAAGTTGTCCTCTGTGTGTGCTGAGTTCTGCTCACACATTACGGTTGTGCCACAAAACCAGTTAATCAGAGCTTGTAAAAGCACATTGATTGACAGCTTGGTATCCAATGAGATTGCTTGTATGTCAATCTGTTGACACACTCTCGTTTGCCCTGTGTTCACCCGGAAAGGGCAAACTGCAGAACTCCATAAATAAATCCATTTATGCCCTCAAAAATGCGATTAATTCGGGAGAATAATAATAATAATAAATAGAGCTGCAAGCAGCTATAAAGGGCCCTCGCAGACCTGTGTACGTTGGGGTATGAACAGGTCGGGGTATGAACAAGGAGTATGAACAATGAAAAATTAGTTGTAGATGACTTCAGTGCGAGACTCTTACCAATTATGTAAAATTTAGAGAAGGTGGGACAATGTGGGTTGAGTTACTGCAGCTTTTATTGTTACAATTGTGTTACTTTCAATGCTGTATAGCCCACACCCATTGTCAAAACATCGTACTATTTTGTGGATGGCCAGTGGCTTTTCAGACAACATTTAAGGGATATCACTTCAAGGGGCTCAGCAGAGTACATAAAAACATTAAGGATTTGCTATATTTTTTGCTGCCACTAGGTGGCGCTCGTACTATGATTAAAAAAAAGGCTTGTAGGTGTGTTTCACATTGGACTCCCATCCCATATATGAAGTTTTGAGAATATCAGATCATCTAGGTCATAGGGGTCGAACTCCAGTCCTCGAGGGCCGGCATCCTGCATGTTTTCCAGTTTTCTTTCCCCAACACACCTGATTCAAATGATTAGCTCATTAGGAAGCTCTGCAAGAGCTTTAAAATGATCCCAGTCATTTGAATCAGGTGTTTTTGAGGGAAAAGGTTTCAAAACATGTAGGATACCGGCCCTCGAGGACTGGAGTTCGACACCTGTGATCTAGGTTCAATGACAGCAACTTTTACCGTTTTGGCGAGACATCGGAATTTGAGTTGGCATAGGGGCCACGCCCTCACTTGAAAAGTCGTAAAAGTTGAGAAACTTCATGTTCCAATGTCTCAAAGTTTTCTGACCATTTTTGAGTTCATTTAGTCAAACAGGCTAAGTGGTGCTTTAAATTATTTGGAAGTTTATCACATAGCTGGGCATGACTTTTAAAGTCCCTGCAAAGTTTCAGATTGTTTGAAGCTGTTACAGCTGAGTTATTAAGGTTTTTATCAATGTTGACGAAGGAAATATTCAAAATAATTTGATGGTCCGCCCATATCTTACAAGGCATGGGCTCTTCAAAATTTTTGGCATATTTGTGCCACTATATCTGCTAATAGTCCATGCCAACATAGAAGTTAATCGGGTGACCCGTTTAAGAAAAGAATGCACTAGTTTGACAACATCCAATGTGCAAGAACTGCGCAAAGTTGCACGTTAAAAAAAATCATAAAATTATTTCTGTACATCCTAGCACATCACTCCTTTTGACCTTTTTGTAGGTCTTACAGTCCCACATATGCCCAAAAAGTTTCATAGCTGTAGATCAAACCAAACATGATTGACTGTAATCTTTCGACTAATGACATATTTTGCAGCCACTAGGTGGTGCTACTTTTACACTAGAAAATATGTTTGTCGATGTCTTCAGGAGAAGATTTTCATCCAATGTGTGAAATTGTGAGAAGATCAGATAATCTGGGTCAAATTACAGCAGCTTTTATTGGTCCGATTAAGCTTCAGAATGAAAATTGACGTAGAGGCCACGCCCATTATCGAAACTTCGTAAAATTTGGTGGAGATCAGCAGGGCTGTCTAGAGGCTTGTCAGACTTAATTCCAGCGATATTACTTAAAAGGGCTCAGCTAAACACATCAAAACTTTTCAAAAATGGTAAATCTTTGGCTGCCACTAGGTGGCGCTCGTACTATGACAAAAAATATGTTGATAGGTGTATTCTGCATTGGAAACCCATCAAAAATATGAAGTTTAGAAAAGAGAAGACCATCTGGGTCCAAACACAGCAACTTTGTTCGTTTTCGCGAGACATCAGACTGACATTTTTGTTTGCCACTAGGTGGCCTTATAAGGAATTGAAGAAATTATTAAATTATATGTGTTAAGGACTTAAGAACTCACATGTCTATGACGTTTCAGAATTTTTGAAGCTTGTACAGCTGTGTTATAAAGGTTTGTGTCACATGTGGCGAATTAAACATCAAAGGCATAATATGAAGCCCCGCCCCCAACATATTTGACGGCGGATCTTCACAGAAATTTGTTCAATTGTGCCTCTTGGTCAGATAAAACACCACAGCAAATTTGAAGTCGATTAAATCAAGCGTTTAGGAGAAAAAAGGAGCAGTTCGGGACCTGAAAATGAGCAAAAACAGACCAAAGGTGCACATTCAAAAATTCATAACTCTCTTTCTGTACATCTGAGCATATGGCTCACGCTGACTTTTTTGTAGGGCTTGAGGTCCTACATAAGTCTACAAATTTTTGTAGCTCTAGGTCAAACGGGTCGAGAGTGAGAGGCTATTTTCCACTCATAAGGCCATTTTGGGGCCAATTACAGCCACTTTTTTCATTTTGGCGAGTCATCTGACTTTGAGGTGGCGTGCAGACCACGCCCATTATCGAAAAGTCATAAAATTTGAAAACCTTAATATTCCATGTCTTAATGGTGTTCTGACCAATGGTCAGTTATTTTACTCATACAGACTGAGCACAATACATGAAAGTGTAAAAAATGACATTTTAATCAACCACTAGATGGCGCTAGTAGGTATTTAAAAAAAAAATTCAAAGTTGTTAAAGACTAAAGTCTCCATGTGTCTATGAAGTTTTAGATATTTTTAAGCAAGTACATCAAAGTTATTAAGGTTTATGTCACTCTTGGCGAAGGAAAAATTGAACACATAATTTGAAGCCACGTCCCTATCATATATGTCAGCGGATCTGCACCAAATTTTGCCCAGTTGTGCCCCTATGTCTAATTATAGACCACAGCAAATTTAAAGGCGATTGGGTAAAGCGTTTAGGAGAAACAAGGAGCAGTTTGGGACCTGCAAACGTGCAAAAATGGGCCAAAAATGCACATTCAAAAATTCATAACTCTTTTTCTGTACATCTGAGCACATGGCTCACGCTGACTTTTTTGTAGGTCTCTAGGTCCTACATATGCCTAAAAATTTTCGTAGCTCTAGGTCAAACAGGCCGGGACCGGCTGCACTTTTTCGACCTTAGGTGGCGCTGCAGAGCCATTTTTTTTGCTTTGTTTTAGGAAACACTGAAATATCAAATTTTTCACCGGGCCCGACAAATGTGCAAATTTTGGTGACTTTTCGTGCATGTTTAGGCCCTCAAAAATGGAAAAGCGCCGCACAGTAAATAATAATAATAATAATAACTAGAGCTGCAAGCAGCTATAAAGGGCCCTCGCAGACCTGTGCACGTTGGGGTATGAACAGGTCGGGGTATGAACAAGGACTATGAATGATGAAAAATTTGTTGTAGATCACTTCAGTGCAGGACTATTACCAAATATGTAAAATTTAGACAAAGTGGGACAATGTGTGTGGAGTTACTGCAGCTTTTATTGTTCCAATTTTGTGACTTTCAATGCCATATAGGCCACACCCACTGTCGAAACATTGTACTGATTTGTGGGGGGCATAAGGCATGGCCACTGGCTTTTCAGAAAACATTTAAGGGATATATCACTTCAAGGGGCTCAGCAGAGTACATAAAAACATTAAGGATTTGCTATATTTTTTGCTGCCACTAGGTGGCGCTAGTACTATGATAAAAAATAGGCTTGTAGGTGTGTTTCACATTGGACTCCCATCCCATATATGAAGTTTTGCAAACATCAGATTATCTAGGTCCAATTACAGCAACTTTTACCGTTTTGGGGAGACATCAGACTTTGAGTTTGCATAGAGGCCACACCCTTTAATGAAAAGTCATAAAAGTTGAGAACCTTAATGTTCCAATGTGTCATAGCTTTTCTGACCATTTTTTAGTTCATTTAGTCAAACAGGCATTTCACAGTACATAAAAGTATAAAAAATGATATTTTTGTCCGCCACTGGGTGGCGCTGTAAATGATTTGAAAGTTTATCACATAGCTGTATTATTGCATGACTTTTAAAGGCCCAGGAAAGTTTCAGATGGTTTGAAGCTGTCATAGCTGAGTTATTAAGATTTTTGTTACTCTTGGCAAAGGAAGTATTAAACATTATTTGAAGCTCCGCCCCCATCTTTTATGTCAAGAGATCTTCACGATGTTTGGCCTATGTGTGCCCCTCAGTTGGATAATGATTCATGCCAAAGTTGAAGGTAATGGGGTGAATCATTTAAGAGAAAAAGGCACTAGTTTGAGACCAGCTAATGTCTAAGAATGGGACAAAACTGCACATTAAAAAAATTCATAACAATTTTTCTGTACATCCTAGCACATCACTTGTATTGACTTTTTTGTAGGGCATGCAGTCCTTCATTTGCCTACAAAGTTTCATAGCTGTAGGTCAAACCAAACAGGATTGACTGTAATCGTTCGACTAATGACATTTTTTGCAGCCACTAGGTGGCGCTAGCTTTAAACTGGAATATATTTTTGTCGATATGTTCAGGAGAATATTTTTATCCAATGTGTGAAATTGTGAGAAGATCAGATCATCTGGGTAAAATTACAGCAACTTTTACTGGACAGATAAAGCTTCGGAATGAAAATGGCCGTAGAGGCCACGCCCATTATCGAAACTTCGTAAAAATTAATGGAGGCCAGCAGGGCTGTCTAGAGGCTTTTCAGACTTAATTTCAGCGATATTACTTCAAAGGGCTCAGCTAAACACATAAAAAGGTTAAAAAAATGCTATATTTTTGGCTGCCACTAGGTGGCGCTCGCACTATAACAAAAAATACGTTGATAGGTGTATTTTGCATTGGAAACCCATCAAATATATGAAGTTTAGAAAAGATAAGACCATCTGGGACCAAACACAGCAACTTTGTTCGTTTTGGCGAGACATCAGACTGACATTTTTGTTTGCCACTAGATGGCCTTATAAGCAATTGAAGATTTTTTTAAACACTTGTGTTAAGGGCTTGAGTCTCCATGTGTCTGTGAAGTTTCAGATTTTTCTAAGCTTGTAAAGCTGAGTTATAAAGATTTGTTTCACATGTGGCAAAGTAATCATCAAAGGCATAGTATAAAGCCCCGCCCCCAACATATTTGATGGCGGATCATCACAAAAATTTGAACAATTGTGCCTCACAGTCAGATAAAACATCACAGCAAATTTGAAGTCAATCGGGTCAAGCGTTTGGGAGAAAAAAGGAGCAGTTCGGGACCTGCAAATGAGCAAAAACGGGCCAAAAGTGCACATTCAAAAATTCATAACTCTCTTTGTGTACATCTGAGCACATGGCTCGCGCTGACTTTTTTGTAGAGCTCGAGGTCCTTCATAAGGCTACAAATTTTTGGAGCTCTAGGTCAAACGGGCCGGGAGTGAGAGGCTATTTTCCACTCATAAGGCCATTTTGGGGCCAATTACAGCCCCTTTTTTCGTTTTGGCGAGTCATCTGACTTTGAGGTGGCGTGCAGACTACGCCCATTATCGAAAAGTCATAAAATTTTAAAACCTTAATATTCCATGTCTTATTGATATTCTGACCAATTTTCATTTGTTGTACTCAAACAGACTGAGCACAATACATGAAAGTGTAAAAAATGACATTTTAATCAACCACTAGGCGGCGCTAGTAGGTATTTAAAAAAATTTTTTTTAAAGGTGTTAAAGACATAAGTTTTCATGTGTCTATGAAGTTTTAGATTTTTTTAAGCTAGTACATCAAAGTTATTAAGGTTTTTGTCCCTCTTGGCGAAGGAAAAATTGAACACATAATTTGAAGCCACGCCCCTATCATATATGCCAGCGGATCTGCACCAAATTTTGCCCACTTGTGCCCCTACGTGTGAATATGGACCACAGCAAATTTGAAGGTGATTGAGTAAAGCGTTTAGGAGAAACAAGGAGCAGTTTGGGACCTACAAACGTGCAAAACTGGGCCAAAAATGCACATTCAAAAATTCATAACTCTTTTTCTGTACATCTGAGCACATGGCTCGTGCTGACTTTTTTGTAGGTCTCTAGGTCCTACATATGCCTAAAAATTTTCGTAGCTCTAGGTCAAACGGGCCGGGACCAGGTGCACTTTTTCAACCTTAGGTGGCGCTGCAGAGCCATTTTTTTTGCATTGTTTTGGGAAACAGAAAAATATCCAATTTTTCACCGGGCCCGACAAATGTGCAAATTTTGGTGACTTTTCGTGCATGTTTAGGCCCTCAAAAATGGAAAAGCGCTGCACAGTAAATAATAATAATAAGAACTAGAGCTGCAAGCAGCTATAAAGGGCCCTCGCAGACCTGTGCACGTTGGGGTATTAACAGGTCGGGGTATGAACAAGGACTATGAAGGATGAAAAAGTAGTTGTAGATGACTTCAGTGCAGGACTCTTACCAAATATGTAAAATTTAGACAAGGTGGGACAATGTGGGTGGAGTTACTGCAGCTTTTATTGTTCCAATTTAGTGACTTTCAATGCGATATAGGCCACATTCACTGTCGAAACATCGTACTGATTTGTGGAGGGCATAAGGCATGGCCACTGGTTTTTCAAAAAACATTTAAGGGATGTCACTTCAAGGGGCTCAGCAGAGTACATAAAAACATTAAGGCTTTGCTATATTTTTTGCTGCCACTGGGTGGCGCTCGTACTATGATTAAAAAAGAGGCTTGTAGGTGTGTTTCACATTGGACTCCCATCCCATATATGAAGTTTTAAAAATATAAGATCGTCTAGGTCCAATTACAGCAACTTTTACCGTTTTCGCGAGACATTGGATTTTGAGTTAGCATAGAGGCCACGCCGTTTAATGAAAAGTCATAAAAGTTGAGAACCTTAATGTTCCAATGTGTCATAGCTTTTCTGACCATTTTTGAGTTCATTTAGTCAAACAGGCATTTCACAGTACATAAAAGTATAAAAAATTAGATTTTTGTCCGCCACTGGGTGGCGCTGTATATGATTTGAAAGTGTATCACATAGCTGCATTATTCCATGACTTTTAAAGTCCCAGGAAAGTTTCAGATGGTTTGAAGCTGTCATAGCTGAGTTATTAAGATTTTTGTCACTCTTGGCGAAGGAATTATTAAACATAATTTGAAGCTCCGCCCCCATCTTTTATATCAAGAGATCTTCACGATATTTGGCCTATGTGTGCCCCTCAGTTGGATAATGATTCATGATTCATGCCAAAGTTGAAGGTAATGGGGTGAATCGTTTAAGAGAAAAAGACACTAGTTTGAGACCAGCTAACGTCTAAGAATGGGACAAAACTGCACATTGAAAAAATTCATAACAAATTTTCTGTACATCCTAGCACATCACTTCTATTGACTTTTTTGTAGGTCTTGCAGTCCTTCATTTGCCTACAAAGTTTCATAGCTGTCAGTCAAACCAAACAGAATTGACTGTAATCTTTCGACTAATGACATTTTTTGCAGCCACTAGGTGGCGCTAGCTTTAAACTGGAATATATTTTTGTCGATATGTTCAGGAGAATATTTTCATCCAATGTGTGAAATTGTGAGAAGATCATATCATCTGGGTCAAATTACAGCAACTTTTACTGGACAGATAAAGCTTCGGAATGAAAATGGTCGTAGAGGCCACGCCCATTATCGAAACTTCGTAAAATTTGGTGGAGGTCATCAAGGCTGTCTAGAGGCTTTTCAGACCTAATTTCAGCGATAGTACTTCAAAGGGCTCAGCTAAACACATGAAAACGTTTAAAAAATGCTATATTTTTGGCTGCCACTAGGTGGCGCTCGCACTATAACAAAAAATACGTTAATAGGTGTATTCCGCATTGGAAACCCATCAAATATATGAAGTTTAGAAAAGATAAGACCATCTGGGACCAAACACAGCAACTTTGTTCGTTTTGGCGAGACATCAGACTGACATTTTTGTTTGCCACTAGATGGCCTTATAAGCAATTGAAGATTTTTTTTAACACTTGTGTTAAGGGCTTAAGTCTTCATGTGTATGTGAAGTGTCAGATTTTTCTAAGCTGGTAAAGCTGAGTTATAAAGATTTGTTTCACATGTGGCAAAGTAATCATCAAAGGCAAAATATGAAGCCCCGCCTCCAACATATTTGATGGCGGATCATCACAAAAATTTGAACAATTGTGCCTCACAGTCAGATAAAACATCACAGCAAATTTGAAGTCGATCAGGTCAAGCGTTTGGGAGAAAAAAGGAGCAGTTCGGGACCTGCAAATGAGCAAAAACGGGCCAAAAGTGCACATTCAAAAAGTCATAACTCTCTTTCTGTACATCTGAGCACATGGCTTGCACTGACTTTTTTGTAGGGCTCGAGGTCCTACATAAGGCTACAAATTTTTGGAGCTCTAGGTCAGACGGGCCGGGAGTGAGAGGCTATTTTCCACTCATAAGGCCATTTTGGGGCCAATTACAGCCACTTTTTTCGTTTTGGCGAGTCATCTGACGTTGAGGTGGCGTGCAGACTACGCCCATTATCGAAAAGTCATAAAATTTTGAAACCTTAATATTCCATGTCTTATTGATATTCAGACCAATTTTCATTTGTTGTACTCAAACAGACTGAGCACAATACATGAAAGTGTAAAAAATGACATTTTAATCAACCACTAGGCGGCGCTAATAGGTATTTAAAAAAACTTTTTTTAAAGGTGTTAGAGACATAAGTTTCCATGTGTCTATGAAGTTTTAGATTTTTTTAAGCTAGTACATCAAAGTTATTAAGGTTTTTGTCCCTCTTGGCGAAGGAAAAATTGAACACATAATTTGAAGCCACGCCCCTATCATATATGTCAGCGGATCTGCACCAAATTTTGCCCACTTGTGCCTCTATGTGTGAATAAGGACCACAGCAAATTTGAAGGCGATTGAGTAAAGCGTTTAGGAGAAAGAAGGAGCAGTTTGGGACCTGCAAACGTGCAAAAATGGGCCAAAAATGCACATTCAAAAATTCATAACTCTTTTTCTGTACATCTGAGCACATGGCTCGCGCTGACTTTTTTGTAGCTCTCTAGGTCCTACATATGCCTAAAAATTTTCGTAGCTTTAGGTCAAACGGGCCGGGACTAGGTGCACTTTTTCGACCTTAGGTGGCGCTGCAGAGCCATTTTTTTTGCATTGTTTTGGGAAACACAAAAATATCCAATTTTTCACCGGGCCCGACAAATGTGCAAATTTTGGTGACTTTTCGTGCATGTTTAGGCCCTCAAAAATGGAAAAGCGCTGCACAGTAAATAATAATAATAATAATAATAATAATAATAATAATAATAATAATAATAATCTGGAGAAAAACAAGAGGGCTCTCGCAGCGGTAGCTGCTCGGGCCCTAACTAGAGCTGCAAGCAGCTATAAAGGGCCCTCGCAGACCTGTGCATGTTGGGGTATGAACAGGTCGGGCTATGAACAAGGACTATGAATGATGAAAAATTAGTTGTAGATCCCTTCAGTGCAGGACTATTACCAAATATGTAAAATTTAGACAAGGTGGGACAATGTGGGTGGAGTTACTGCAGCTTTTATTGTTCCAATTTTGTGACTTTCAATGCCATATAGGCCACAGCCACTGTCGAAACATCGTACTGATTTGTGGAGGGCATAAGGCATGGCCACTGGGTTTTCAGAAAACATTTAAGGGATATCACTTCAAGGGGCTCAGCAGAGTACATAAAAACGTTAAGGATTTGCTTTTTTTTTTTGCTGCCATTAGGTGGCGCTCGTAATATGATAAAAAATAGGCTCCTAGGTGTGTTTCACATTGGACTCCCATCCAATATATGAAGTTTTAAAAATACCAGATCGTCTAGGTCCAATTACAGCAACTTTTACCGTTTTCGCGAGACATTTGATTTTGAGTTGGCATAGAGGCCACGCCCTTTATTGAAAAGTCATAAAAGTTGAGAACCTTAATGTTCCAATGTGTCATAGCTTTTCTGACCATTTTTGAGTTCGTTTAGTCAAACAGGCATTTCACAGTACATAAAAGTATAAAAAATGAGATTTTTGTCCGCCACTGGGTGGCGCTGTAAATGATTTGAAAGTTTATCACATAGCTGTATTATTGCATGACTTTTAAAGTCCCAGGAAAGTTTCAGATGGTTTGAAGCTGTCATAGCTGAGTTATTAACATTTTTGTCACTCTTGGCGAAGGAAGTATCAAACATAATTTGAAGCTCCGCCCCCATCTTTTCTGTCAAGAGATCTTCACGATATTTGGACTATGTGTGCCCCTCAGTTGGATAATGATTCATGCCAAAGTTGAAGGTATTGGGGTGAATCGTTTAAGAGAAAAAGGCACTAGTTTGAGACCAGCTAATGTCTAAGAATGGGACAAAACTGCACATTAAAAAAATTCTTAACAATTTTTCTGTACATCCTAGCACATCACTTTTATTTACTTTTTTGTAGGTCCTGCAGTCCTTCATTTGCCTACAAAGTTTCATAGCTGTAGGTCAAACCAAACAGGATTGACTGTAATCTTTCGACTAATGACATTTTTTGCAGCCACTAGGTGGCGCTAGCTTTAAACTGGAATATATTTTTGTCGATATGTTCAGGAGAATATTTTCATCCAATGTGTGAAATTGTGAGAAGATCAGATCATCTGGGTCAAATTAGAGCAACTTTTACTGGACAGATAAAGCTTCGGAATGAAAATGGTCGTAGAGGCCACGCCCATTATCGAAACTTCGTAAAATTTGGTGGAGGTCAGCAGGGCTGTCTAGAGGCTTTTCAGACCTAATTTCAGCGATATTACATCAAAGGGCTCAGCTAAACACATAAAAACGTTTAAAAAAATGCTCTATTTTTGGCTGCCACTAGGTGGCGCTCGCACTATAACAAAAAATACGTTGTTAGGTGTATTCCGCATTGGAAACCCATCAAATATATGAAGTTTAGAAAAGATAAGACCATCTGGGACCAAACACAGCAACTTTGTTCGTTTTGGCGAGACATCAGACTGACATTTTTGTTTGCCACTAGATGGCCTTATAAGCAATTGAAGATTTTTTTAAACACTTGTGTTAAGGGCTTGAGTCTCCATGTGTCTGTGAAGTTTCAGATTTTTCTAAGCTTGTAAAGCTGAGTTATAAAGGTTTGTTTCACATGTGGCAAAGTAATCATCAAAGGCATAATATAAAGCCCCGCCCCCAACATATTTGATGGCGGATCATCACAAAAATTTGAAAAATTGTGCCTCACAGTCAGATAAAACATCACAGCAAATTTGAAGTCGATCGGGTCAAGCGTTTGGGAGAAAAAAGGAGCAGTTCGGGACCTGCAAATGAGCAAAAACGGGCTAAAGGTGCACATTCAAAAATTCATAACTCTCTTTCTGTACATCTGAGCATATGGCTCGCGCTGACTTTTTTGTAGGGCTCGAGGTCCTACATAAGGCTACAAATTTTTGGAGCTCTAGGTCAAACGGGCCGGGAGTGAGAGGCTATTTTCCACTCATAAGGCCATTTTGGGGCCAATTACAGCCACTTTTTTCGTTTTGGCGAGTCATCTGACTTTGAGGTGGCGTGCAGACTACGCCCATTATCGAAAAGTCGTAAAATTTTAAAACCTTAATATTCCATGTCTTAATGATATTCTGACCAATTTTCATTTGTTTTACTCAAACAGACTGAGCACAATACATGAGAGTGTAAAAAATGACATTTTAATCAACCACTAGGCGGCGCTAGTAGGTATTTAAAAACACTTTTTTTAAAGGTGTTAAAGACATAAGTTTCCATGTGTCTATGAAGTTTTAGATTTTTTTAAGCTAGTACATCAAAGTTATTAAGGTTTTTGTCCCTCTTGGCGAAGGAAAAATTGAACACATAATTTGAAGCCACGCCCCTATCATATATGTCAGCGGATCTGCACCAAATTTTGCCCACTTGTGCCCCTATGTGTGAATATGGACCACAGCAAATTTGAAGGCGATTGAGTAAAGCGTTTGGGAGAAACAAGGAGCAGTTTGGGACCTGCAAACGTGCAAAAATGGGCCAAAAATGCACATTCAAAAATTCATAACTCTTTTTCTGTACATCTGAGCACACGGCTCACGCTGACTTTTTTGTAGGTCTCTAGGTCCTACATATGCCTAAAAATTTTCGTAGCTCTAGGTCAAACGGGCCGGGACTAGGTGCACTTTTTCGACCTTAGGTGGCGCTGCAGAGCCATTTTTTTTGCATTGTTTTGGGAAACACAAAAATATCCAATTTTTCACCAGGTCCGACAAATGTGCAAATTTTGGTGACTTTTCGTGCATGTTTAGGCCCTCAAAAATGGAAAAGCGCTGCACAGTAAATAATAATAATAATAACTAGAGCTGCAAGCAGCTATAAAGGGCCCTCGCAGACCTGTGCACGTTGGGGTATGAACAGGTCGGGGTATGAACAAGGACTATGAACGATGAAAAATTAGTTGTAGTTGACTTCACTGCAGAACTCTTATCAAGTTTGTAAAATTTAGAAAAGGTGGGATAGTGTGGGTTGAATAACTGCAGCTTTTATTGTTACAGTTGTGTGACTTTGCACTGTCATATAGGCCACGCCCATTATCGAAACATTGTACTATTTGGTGGAAGGCATTAGGCGTGGCCAATGGCTTTTCAGACATTATTTAAGGGAGATCACTTCAAGGAGCTCAGCAGAGTACGTAAAAATGTAAAGGAATTGCTATATTTTTTGCTGCAACTAGGTGGCGCTCGTACTATGATAAAAAATTAGGTGTCCACACTTGTACGTGTGTTTCACATTGGACACCCATCCCATATACGAAGTTTTGCAAATATCAGATCATCTAGGTCCAATTACAGCAACTTTTACCGTTTTGGCGAGAAATCGGACTTTGAGCTGGCATAGAGGCCACGCCCTCTATGGAAAAGTCATAAAAGTTGAGAACCCTCATTTTCCACTCTCTCATAGCTTTTCTGACCACTTTTGAGGTTATTTAGTCAAACAGGCATTGCACAGCACATGAAAGTGTAAAAAACTGAGATTTTTGTCCGCCACTAGGTGGCACTGTAAATGATTTGGAAGTTTATCATATAGCTGTATTAGGGCATGACTTTTAAAGTCCCTGCAAAGTTTCACATGGTTTGCTGCTAAAACAGCTGAGTTATTAAGGTTTTTGTCACTCTTGGCAAAGGAAATATTCAAAAAAATTTGAAGCTCCGCCCACATCTTACAAGTCATGGGATCTTCACAATTTTTGGCATATTTGTGCCGCTATATCTGCTTATAGTCCATGCCAATGTAGAAGTTAATGGGGTGAACCGTTTAAGAGAAAAAGGCACTAGTTTTAGACCAGCTAATGTCTAAGAATGGGGCAAAATTGAACATTAAAAAAAATCATAACAATTATTCTGTACATCCTAGCACATCACTACTATTGACTTTTTTGTAGGTCTTACAATCCTACATGTGCCTAAAAAGTTTTATCGCTGTAGGTCAAACCAAACAGGATTGACTCCAGTCTTTCGACTAATGACATTTTTTGCAGCCACTAGGTGGCGCTAGCTTTAAACTGGAATATATGTTTGTTAATGTCTTCAGGAATAGATTTTCTTCCAATGTGTGAAATTGTGAGAAGATCAGATCATCTGGGTCAAATTACAGCAGCTTTTATTGGTCCAATAAAGCTTCGGAAGGAAAATGGACGTAGAGGCCACGCCCATTATCGAAACTTCGTAAAATTTGGTGGAGGTCAGCAAGGCTGTCTAGAGGCTTTTCAGACTTAATTTCAGCGATATTTCTTCAAAGGGCTCAGCTAAACACATAAATACGTTTAAAAAATGCTATATTTTTGGCTGCCACTAGGTGGCGCTCGCACTATAACAAAAAATACGTTGATAGGTGTATTCCGCATTGGAAACCCATCAAACATATGAAGTTTAGAAAAGATAAGACCATCTGGGACCAAACACAGCAACTTTGTTCGTTTTGGCGAGACATCAGACTGACATTTTTGTTTGCCACTAGATGGCCTTATAAGCAATTGAAGATTTTTTGAAACACTTGTGTTAAGGGCTTGAGTCTCCATGTGTCTGTGAAGTTTCAGATTTTTCTAAGCTTGTAAAGCTGAGTTATAAAGGTTTGTTTCACATGTGGCAAAGTAATCATCAAAGGCATAATATAAAGCCCCGCCCCCAACATATTTGATGGCGGATCATCACAAAAATTTGAACAATTGTGCCTCACAGTCAGATAAAACATCATAGCAAATTTGAAGTCGATCGGGTCAAGCGTTTGGGAGAAAAAAGGAGCAGTTCGGGACCTGCAAATGAGCAAAAACGGGCCAAAAGTGCACATTCAAAAATTCATAACTCTCTTTCTGTACATCTGAGCATATGGCTCGCGCTGACTTTATTGTAGGGCTCGAGGTCCTACATAAGGCTACAAACTTTTGTAGCTCTAGGTCAAATGGGCCGGGAGTAAGAGGCTATTTTCCACTCATAAGGCCATTTTGGGGCCGATTACAGCCACTTTTTTCGTTTTGGCGAGTCATCTGACTTTGAAGTGGCGTGCAGACCGCGCCCATTATCGAAAAGTCATAAAATTTTAAAATCTTAATATTCCATGTCTTAATGATATTCTGACCAATTTTCACTTGTTTTACTCAAACAGACTGAGCACAATACATGAAACTGTAAAAAATTACAGTTTAAGTAACCACTAGGCGGCGCTAGTAGGTATTTAAAAAAACTTTTTTTAAAGGTGTTAAAGACATAAGTTTCCATGTGTCTATGAAGTTTTAGATTTTTTTAAGCTAGTACATCAAAGTTATTAAGGTTTTTGTCCCTCTTGGCGAAGGAAAAATTGAACACATAATTTGAAGCCACGCCCCTATCATATATGTCAGCGGATCTGCACCAAATTTTGCCCACTTGTGCCCCTATGTCTAATTATATACCACAGCAAATTTGAAGGCGATTGAGTAAAGCGTTTAGGAGAAACAAGGAGCAGTTTGGGACCTGCAAACGTGCAAAAATGGGCCAAAAATGCACATTCAAAAATTCATAACTCTTTTTCTGTACATCTGAGCACATGGCTCGCGCTGACTTTTTTGTAGGTCTCTAGGTCCTACATATGCCTAAAAATTTTCGTAGCTCTAGGTCAAACGGGCTGGGACCAGGTGCACTTTTTCGACCTTAGGTGGCGCTGCAGAGTCTTTTTTTTTGCATTGTTTTAGGAAACACAAAAATATCCAATTTTTCACCGAACCCGACAAATGTGCAAATTTTGGTGACTTTTCGTGCATGTTTAGGCCCTCAAAAATGGAAAAGCGCTGCACAGTAAATAATAATAATAACTAGAGCTGCAAGCAGCTATAAAGGGCCCTCGCAGACCTGTGCACGTTGGGGTATGAACAGGTCGGGGTATGAACAAGGACTATGAATGATGAAAAAGTAGTTGTAGGTGACTTCAGTGCAGGACTCTTACCAAAAATGTAAAATTTAGACAAGGCGGGACAATGTGGGTGGAGTTACTGCAGCTTTTATTGTTCCAATATTGTAACTTTCAATGCCATATAGGCCACACCCACTGTCGAAACATCGTACTGATTTGTGGAGGGCATAAGGCATGGCCACTGGCTTTTCAGAAAACATTTAAGGGATATCACTTCAAGGGGCTCAGCAGAGTACATAAAAACGTTAAGGATTTGCTATATTCATTACTGCCATTAGGTGGCGCTCGTACTATGATAAAAAATAGGCTCCTAGGTGTGTTTCACATTGGACTCCCATCCCATATATGAAGTTTTGCAAACATCAGATCATCTAGGTCCAATTACGGCAACTTTTACCGTTTTTGCGAGACATCAGACTTTGAGTTTGCATAGAGGCCACACCCTTTAATGAAAAGTCATAAAAGTTGAGAACCTTAATGTTCCAATGTGTCATAGCTTTTCTGACCATTTTTTAGTTCATTTAGTCAAACAGGCATTTCAGAGTACATAAAAGTATAAAAAATGAGATTTTTGTCCGCCACTGGGTGGCGCTGTAAATGATTTGAAAGTTTATCACATAGCTGTATTATTGCATTACTTTTAAAGGCCCAGGAGAGTTTCAGATGGTTTGAAGCTGTCATAGCTGAGTTATTAAGATTTTTGTCACTCTTGGCAAAGGAAGTATTAAACATAATTTGAAGCTCCGCCCCAATTTTTTATGTCAAGAGATCTTCACGATATTTGGACTATGTGTGCCCCTCAGTTGGATAATGATTCATGCCAAAGTTGAAGGTAATGGGGTGAATTGTTTAAGAGAAAAAGGCAATAGTTTGAGACCAGCTAATGTCTAAGAATGGGACAAAACTGCACATTAAAATAAATCATAACAATTTTTCTGTACATCCTAGCACATCACTTCTATTGACTTTTTTGTAGGTCTTGCAGTCCTTCATTTGCCTACAAAGTTTCATAGCTCTAGGTCAAACCAAACAGGATTGACTGTAATCTTTCGACTAATGACATTTTTTGCAGCCACTAGGTGGCGCTAGCTTTAAACTGGAATATATTTTTGTCGTTATGTTCAGGAGAAAATTTTCATCCAATGTGTGAAATTGTGAGAAGATCAGATCATCTGGGTCAAATTACAGCAACTTTTACTGGACAGATAAAGCTTCGGATTGAAAATGGTCGTAGAGGCCACGCCCATTATCGAAACTTTGTAAAATTTGGTGGAGGTCAGCAAGGCTGTCTAGAAACTTTGCAGACTTAATTTCAGCGATATTACTTCAAAGGGCTCAGCTAAACACATAAAAACGTTTAAAAAATGCTATATTTTTGGCTGCCACTAGGTGGCGCTCGCACTATAACAAAAAATACGTTGATAGGTGTATTCCGCATTGGAAACCCATCAAATATATGAAGTTTAGAAACGATAAGACCATCTGGGACCAAACACAGCAACTTTGTTCGTTTTGGCGAGACATCAGACTGACATTTTTGTTTGCCACTAGATGGCCTTATAAGCAATTGAAGATTTTTTTAAACACTTGTGTTAAGGGCTTAAGTCTTCATGTGTATGTGAAGTTTCAGATTTTTCTAAGCTTGTAAAGCTGAGTTATAAAGGTTTGTTTCACATGTGGCAAAGTAATCATCAAAGGCATAATTTGAAGCCCCGCCCCCAACATATTTGATGGCGGATCATCACGAAAATTTGAACAATTGTGCCTCACAGTCAGATCAAACATCACAGCAAATTTGAAGTCGATCGGGTCAAGCGTTTGGGAGAAAAAAGGAGCAGTTCGGGACCTGCAAATGAGCAAGCAAAAACGGGCCAAAAGTGCACATTCAAAAATTCATAACTCTCTTTCTGTACATCTGAGCATATGGCTCGCGCTGACTTTTTTGTAGGGCTCGAGGTCCTACATAAGGCTACAAATTTTTGGAGCTCTAGGTCAAACGGGCCGGGAGTGAGAGGCTATTTTCCACTCATAAGGCCATTTTGGGGCCAATTACAGCCACTTTTTTCGTTTTGGCGAGTCATCTGACTTTGAAGTGGCGTGCAGACCACGCCCATTATCGAAAAGTCATAAAATTTTAAAATCTTAATTTTCCATGTCTTAATAATATTCTGATAAATTTTCATTTGTTTTACTCAAACAGACTGAGCACAATACATGAAACTGTAAAAAATGACATTTTAATCAACCACTAGGCGGCGCTAGTAGGTATTGAAAAAAACTTTTTTCAAATGTGTTAAAGACATAAGTTTTCATGTGTCTATGAAGTTTTAGATTTTTTTAAGCTAGTACATCAAAGTTATTAAGGCTTATGTCACTCTTGGCGAAGGAAAAATTGAACACATAATTTGAAGCCACGCCCCTATCATATATGTCTGCGGATCTGCACCAAATTTTGCCCACTTGTGCCTCTATGTGTGAATATGGACCACAGCAAATTAGAAGGCGATTGAGTAAAGCGTTTAGGAGAAAGAATTAGCAGTTTGGGACCTGCAAACGTGCAAAAATGGGCCAAAAATGCACATTCAAAAATTCATAACTCTTTTTCTGTACATCTGAGCACATGGCTCGCGCTGACTTTTTTGTAGGTCTCTAGGTCCTACAATGGCTAAAAATTTTCGTAGCTCTAGGTCAAACGGGCCGGGACTAGGTGCACTTTTTCGACCTTAGGTGGCGCTGCAGAGCCATTTTTTTTGCATTGTTTTGGGAAACACAAAAATATCCAATTTTTCACCAGGCCCGACAAATGTGCGAATTTTGGTGACTTTTCGTTTATGTTTAGGCCCTCAAAAATGGAAAAGCGCTGCACAGTAAATAATAATAATAATAATAATAATAATAATAATAATAATAATAATAATCTGGAGAAAAACAAGAGGGCTCTCGCAGCGGAAGCTGCTCGGGCCCTAATAATCTGGAGAAAAACAAGGGGGCTCTCGCAGCGGTAGCTGCTCGGGCCCTAATAACTAGAGCTGCAAGCAGCTATAAAGGGCCCTCGCAGACCTGTGCACGTTGGGGTATGAACAGGTCGGGGTATGAACAAGGACTATGAATGATGAAAAATTAGTTGTAGATCCCTTCAGTGCAGGACTATTACCAAATATGTAAAATTTAGACAAGGTGGGACAATGTGGGTTGAGTTACTGCAGCTTTTATTGTTCCAATTTTGTGACTTTCAAAGCCATATAGGCCACACCCACTGTCGAAACATCGTACTGATTTGTGGAGGGCATAAGGCATGGCCACTGGCTTTTCAGAAAACATTTAAGGGATATCACTTCAAGGGGCTCAGCAGAGTACATAAAAACGTTAAGGATTTGCTATATTTTTTGCAGCCACTAGGTGGCGCTCGTACTATGATAAAAAATAGGCTTGTAGGTGTGTTTCACATTGGACTCCCATCCCATATACGAAGTTTTAAAATTATAAGATCGTCTAGGTCCAATTACAGCAACTTTTACCATTTTCGCGAGACATCGGATTTTGAGTGTGCATAGAGGCCACGCCCTTTAATGAAAAGTCATAAAAGTTGAGAAACTTAATGTTCCAATGTGTCATAGCTTTTCTGACCATTTTTGAGTTCATTTAATCAAACAGGCATTTCACAGTACATAAAAGTAGAAAAAATGAGATTTTTGTCCGCCACTGGGTGGCGCTGTAAATGATTTGAAACTTTATCACATAGCTGTATTATTGTATGACTTTTAAAGTCCCAGGAAAGTTTCAGATGGTTTGAAGCTGTCATAGCTGAGTTATTAAGATTTTTGTCACTCTTGGTAAAGGAAGTATTAAACATAATATGAAGCTCCGCCCCCATCTTTTATGTCAAGAGATCTTCAAAATATTTGGACAATGTGTGCCCCTCAGTTGGATAATGATTCATGCCAAAGTTTAAGGTAATGGGGTGAATGGTTTGAGAGAAAAAGGCACTAGTTTGAGACAAGCTAATGTCTAAGAATGGGACAAAACTGCACATTAAAAAAATTCATAACAATATTTCTGTACATCCTAGCACATCACTTTTATTGACTTTTTTGTAGGTCTTACGGTCCTTCATTTGCCTACAAAGTTTCATAGCTGTAGGTCAAACCAACCAGGATTGACTGTAATCTTTCGACTAATGAAATTTTTTGCAGCCACTAGGTGGCGCTAGCTTTAAACTGGAATATATTTTTGTCGATATATTCATGAGAATATTTTCATCCAATATGTGGAATTGTGAGAAGATCAGATCATCTGGGTCAAATTACAGCAACTTTTACTGGACAGATAAAGCTTCGGAATGAAAATGGTCGTAGAGGCCACGCCCATTATCGAAACTTTGTAAAATTTGGTGGAGGTCAGCAGGGCTGTCTAGAGGCTTGTCAGACTTAATTTCAGCGATATCACTTCAAAGGGCTCAGCTAAACACTTAAAAACGTTTAAAAAATGCTATATTTTTGGCTGCCACTAGGTGGCGTTCGCACTATAACAAAAAATATGTTGATAGGTGTATTCCCCATTGGACACCCATCAAATATATGAAGTTTAGAAAAGATAAGACCATCTGGGACCAAACACAGCAACTTTGTTCGTTTTGGCGAGACATCAGACTGACATTTTTGTTTGCCACTAGATGGCCTTATAAGCAATTGAAGATTTTTTTAAACACTTGTGTTAAGGGCTTGAGTCTCCATGTGTCTGTGAAGTTTCAGATTTTTCTAAGCTTGTAAAGCTGAGTTATAAAGATTTGTTTCACATGTGGCAAAGTAATCATCAAAGGCATAATATGAAGCCCCGCCCCCAACATATTTGATGGCGGATCATCACAAAAATTTGAACAATTGTGCCTCACAGTCAGATAAAACATCACAGCAAATTTGAAGTCGATCGGGTCAAGCGTTTGGGAGTAAAAAAGAGCAGTTCGGGACCTGCAAATGAGCAAAAACGGGCCAAAAGTGCACATTCAAAAATTCATAACTCTCTTTCTGTACATCTGAGCACATGGCTCGCGCTGACTTTTTTGTAGGGCTCGAGGTCCTACATAAGGCTACAAATTTTTGGAGCTCTAGGTCAAACGGGCCGGGAGTGAGAGGCTATTTTCCACTCATAAGGCCATTTTGGGGCCAATTACAGCCACTTTTTTCGTTTTGGCGAGTCATCTGACTTTGAGGTGGCGTGCAGACTACGCCCATTATCGAAAAGTCATAAAATTTTGAAACCTTAATATTCCATGTCTTATTGATATTCTGACCAATTTTCATTTGTTTTACTCAAACAGACTGAGCACAATACATGAAAGTGTAAAAAATGACATTTTAATCAACCACTAGACGGCGCTAGTAGGTATTTTAAAAAACTTTTTTTAAAGGTGTTAAAAACATAAGTTTCCATGTGTCTATGAAGTTTTAGATTTTTTAAGCTAGTACATCAAAGTTATTAAGGTTTTTGTCCCTCTTGGCGAAGGAAAAATTGAACACATAATTTGAAGCCACGCCCCTATCATATATGTCAGCAGATCTGCACCAAATTTTGCCCACTTGTGCCCCTATGTGTGAATATGGACCACAGCAAATTTGAAGGCGATTGAGTAAAGCGTTTAGGAGAAACAAGGAGCAGTTTGGGACCTGCAAACGTGCAAAAATGGGCCAAAAATGCACATTCAAAAATTCATAACTCTTTTTCTGTACATCTGAGCACATGGCTCACGCTGACTTTTTTGTACGTCTCTAAGTCCTACATATGCCTAAAAATTTTCGTAGCTCTAGGTCAAACGGGCCGGGACCAGGTGCACTTTTTCGACCTTAGGTGGCGCTGCAGAGCCATTTTTTTTGCATTGTTTTGGGAAACACAAAAATATCCAATTTTTCACCGGGCCCGACAAATGTGCAAATTTTGGTGACTTTTCGTGCATGTTTAGGCCCTCAAAAATGGAAAAGCGCTGCACAGTAAATAATAATAATAATAATAACTAGAGCTGCAAGCAGCTATAAAGGGCCCTCGCAGTCCTGTGCACGTTGGGTATGAACAGGTCGGGGTATGAACAAGGACTATGAACGATGAAAAAGTAGTTGTAGATGACTTCAGTGCAGGACTCTTACCAAATATGTAAAATTTAGACAAGGTGGGAAAATGTGTGTGGAGTTACTGCAGCTTTTATTGTTCCAATTTTGTGACTTTCAATGCCATATAGGCCACACCCACTGTCGAAACATTGTACTCATATGTGGGGGGCATAAGGCATGGCCACTGGCTTTTCAGAAAACATTTTAAGGATATCACTTTAAGGGGCTCAGCAGAGTACATAAAAAATTAAGGATTTGCTATTTTTTTTGCTGCCACTAGGTGGCGCTCGTACTATGATAAAAAATAGGCTTGTAGGTGTGTTTCACATTGGACTCCCATCCCATATATGAAGTTTTGCAAACATCAGATCATCTAGGTCCAATTACAGCAACTTTCACCGTTTTGGGGAGACATTAGACTTTGAGTTTGCATAGAGGCCACGCCCTTTAATGAAAAGTCATAAAAGTTGAGAACCTTAATGTTCCAATGTGTCATAGCTTTTCTGACCATTTTTTAGTTCATTTAGTCAAACAGGCATTTCACAGTACATAAAAGTATAAAAAATGAGATTTTTGTCCGCCACTGGGTGGCGCTGTAAATGATTTGAAAGTTTATCACATAGCTGTATTATTGCATGACTTTTAAAGTCCCAGGAAAGTTTCAGATGGTTTGAAGCTGTCATAGCTGAGTTATTAACATTTTTGTCACTCTTGGCGAAGGAAGTATCAAACATAATTTGAAGCTCCGCCCCCATCTTTTCTGTCAAGAGATCTTCACGATATTTGGACTATGTGTGCCCCTCAGTTGGATAATGATTCATGCCAAAGTTGAAGGTAATGGGGTGAATCGTTTAAGAGAAAAAGGCACTAGTTTGAGACCAGCTAATGTCTAAGAATGGGACAAAACTGCACATTAAAAAAATTCTTAACAATTTTTCTGTACATCCTAGCACATCACTTTTATTGACTTTTTTTGTAGGTCTTGCAGTCCTTCATTTGCCTACAAAGTTTCATAGCTGTAGGTCAAACCAAACAGGATTGACTGTAATCTTTCGACTAATGACATTTTTTGCAGCCACTAGGTGGCGCTAGCTTTAAACTGGAATATATTTTTGTCGATATGTTCAGGAGAATATTTTCATCCAATGTGTGAAATTGTGAGAAGATCAGATCATCTGGGTCAAATTAGAGCAACTTTTACTGGACAGATAAAGCTTCGGAATGAAAATGGTCGTAGAGGCCACGCCCATTATCGAAACTTCGTAAAATTTGGTGGAGGTCAGCAGGGCTGTCTAGAGGCTTTTCAGACCTAATTTCAGCGATATTACTTCAAAGGGCTCAGCTAAACACATAAAAACGTTTAAAAAATGCTCTATTTTTGGCTGCCACTAGGTGGCGCTCGCACTATAACAAAAAATACGTTGTTAGGTGTATTCCGCATTGGAAACCCATCAAATATATGAAGTTTAGAAAAGATAAGACCATCTGGGACCAAACACAGCAACTTTGTTCGTTTTGGCGAGACATCAGACTGACATTTTTGTTTGCCACTAGATGGCCTTATAAGCAATTGAATATTTTTTTAAACACTTGTGTTAAGGGCTTGAGTCTCCATGTGTCTGTGAAGTTTCAGATTTTTCTAAGCTTGTAAAGCTGAGTAATAAAGGTTTGTTTCACATGTGGCAAAGTAATCATCAAAGGCATAATATAAAGCCCCGCCCCCAACATATTTGATGGCGGATCATCACAAAAATTTGAACAATTGTGCCTGACAGTCAGATAAAACATCACAGCAAATTTGAAGTCGATCGGGTCAAGCGTTTGGGAGAAAAAAGGAGCAGTTCGGGACCTGCAAATGAGCAAAAACGGACCAAAAGTGCACATTCAAAAATTCATAACTCTCTTTCTGTACATCTGAGCATAGGGCTCGCGCTGACTTTTTTGTAGGGCTCGAGGTCCTACATAAGGCTACAAATTTTTGGAGCTCTAGGTCAAACGGGCCGGGAGTGAGAGGCTATTTTCCACTCATAAGGCCATTTTGGGGCCAATTACAGCCACTTTTTTCGTTTTGGCGAGTCATCTGACTTTGAGGTGGCGTGCAGACTACGCCCATTATCGAAAAGTCGTAAAATTTTAAAACCTTAATATTCTATGTCTTAATGATATTCTGACCAATTTTCATTTGTTTTACTCAAACAGACTGAGCACAATACATGAGAGTGTAAAAAATGACATTTTAATCAACCACTAGGCGGCGCTAGTAGGTATTTAAAAAAACTTTTTTTAAAGGTGTTAAAGACATAAGTTTCCATGTGTCTATGAAGTTTTAGATTTTTTTAAGCTAGTACATCAAAGTTATTAAGGTTTTTGTCACTCTTGGCGAAGGAAAAATTGAACACATAATTTGAAGCCACGCCCCTATCATATATGTCAGCGGATCTGCACCAAATTTTGCCCAATTGTGCCCCTATGTGTGAATATGGACCACAGCAAATTTGAAGGCGATTGAGTAAAGCGTTTGGGAGAAACAAGGAGCAGTTTGGGACCTGCAAACGTGCAAAAATGGGCCAAAAATGCACATTCAAAAATTCATAACTCTTTTTCTGTACATCTGAGCACATGGCTCACGCTGACTTTTTTGTAGGTCTCTAGGTCCTACATATGCCTAAAAATTTTCATAGCTCTAGGTCAAACGGGCCGGGACCAGGTGCACTTTTTCGACCTTAGGTGGCGCTGCAGAGCCATTTTTTTTGCATTGTTTTGGGAAACACAAAAATATCCAATTTTTCACCGGGCCCGACAAATGTGCAAATTTTGGTGACTTTTCGTGCATGTTTAGGCCCTCAAAAATGGAAAAGCGCTGCACAGTAAATAATAATAATAATAATAATAATAATAACTAGAGCTGCAAGCAGCTATAAAGGGCCCTCGCAGACCTGTGCACGTTGGGGTATGAACAGGTCGGGGTATGAACAAGGACTATGAACGATGAAATAGTAGTTGTAGATGACTTCAGTGCAGGACTCTTACCAAATATGTAAAATTTAGACAAGGTGGGACAATGTGGGTGGAGTTACTGCAGCTTTGATTGTTACAGTTTTGTAGCTTTCAATGCCGTATAGGCCACACCCACTGTGGAAACATCATACTGATTTGTGGAGGGCATAAGGCATGGCCACTGGCTTTTCAGAAAACATTTAAGGGATATCACTTCAAGGGGCTCAGCAGAGTACATAAAAACGTTAAGGATTTGCTATAGTTTTTGCTGCCACTAGGTGGCGCTCGTACTATGATAAAAAATAGGCTTGTAGGTGTGTTTCACATTGGACACCCATCCCATATATGAAGTTTTAAAAATATCAGATCGTCTAGGTCCAAATACAGCAACTTTTACCGTTTTCGCGAGACATCAGATTTTGAGTTGTAGTAGAGGCCACGCCCTTTAATAAAAAGTCATAAAAGTTGAGAACCTTAATGTTCCAATGTGTCATAGCTTTTCTGACCATTTTTTAGTTCATTTAGTCAAACAGGCATTTCACAGTACATAAAAGTATAAAAAATGAGATTTTTGTCCGCCACTGGGTGGCGCTGTAAATGATTTGAAAGTTTATCACATAGCTGTATTATTGCATGACTTTTAAAGTCCCAGGAAAGTTTCAGATGGTTTGAAGCTGTCATAGCTGAGTTATTAACATTTTTGTCACTCTTGGCGAAGGAAGTATTAAACATAATTTGAAGCTCCGCCCCCATCTTTTCTGTCAAGAGATCTTCACGATATTTGGACTATGTGTGCCCCTCAGTTGGATAATGATTCATGCCAAAGTTGAAGGTAATGGGGTGAATCGTTTAAGAGAAAAAGGCACTAGTTTGAGACCAGCTAATGTCTAAGAATGGGACAAAACTGCACATTAAAAAAATTCTTAACAATTTTTCTGTACATCCTAGCACATCACTTCTATTGACTTTTTTGTAGGTCTTGCAGTTCTTCATTTGCCTACAAAGTTTCATAGCTGTAGGTCAAACCAAACAGGATTGACTGTAATCTTTCGACTAATGACATTTTTTGCAGCCACTAGGTGGCGCTAGCTTTAAACTGGAATATATTTTTGTCGATATGTTCAGGAGAATATTTTCATCCAATGTGTGAAATTGTGAGAAGATCAGATCATCTGGGTCAAATTAGAGCAACTTTTACTGGACAGATAAAGCTTCGGAATGAAAATGGTCGTAGAGGCCACGCCCATTATCGAAACTTCGTAAAATTTGGTGGAGGTCAGCAGGGCTGTCTAGAGGCTTTTCAGACCTAATTTCAGCGATATTACATCAAAGGGCTCAGCTAAACACATAAAAACGTTTAAAAAATGCTCTATTTTTGGCTGCCACTAGGTGGCGCTCGCACTATAACAAAAAATACGTTGTTAGGTGTATTCCGCATTGGAAACCCATCAAATATATGAAGTTTAGAAAAGATAAGACCATCTGGGACCAAACACAGCAACTTTGTTCGTTTTGGCGAGACATCAGACTGACATTTTTGTTTGCCACTAGATGGCCTTATAAGCAATTGAATATTTTTTTAAACACTTGTGTTAAGGGCTTAAGTCTCCATGTGTCTGTGAAGTTTCAGATTTTTCTAAGCTTGTAAAGCTGAGTTATAAAGGTTTGTTTCACATGTGGCAAAGTAATCATCAAAGGCATAATATAAAGCCCCGCCCCCAACATATTTGATGGCGGATCGTCACAAAAATTTGAACAATTGTGCCTGACAGTCAGATAAAACATCACAGCAAATTTGAAGTCGATCGGGTCAAGCGTTTGGGAGAAAAAAGGAGCAGTTCGGGACCTGCAAATGAGCAAAAACGGGCTAAAGGTGCACATTCAAAAATTCATAACTCTCTTTCTGTACATCTGAGCATAGGGCTCGAGCTGACTTTTTTGTAGGGCTCGAGGTCCTACATAAGGCTACAAATTTTTGGAGCTCTAGGTCAAACGGGCCGGGAGTGAGAGGCTATTTTCCACTCATAAGGCCATTTTGGGGCCAATTACAGCCACATTTTTCGTTTTGGCGAGTCATCTGACTTTGAGGTGGCGTGCAGACTACGCCCATTATCGAAAAGTCGTAAAATTTTAAAACCTTAATATTCCATGTCTTAATGATATTCTGACCAATTTTCATTTGTTTTACTCAAACAGACTGAGCACAATACATGAAAGTGTAAAAAATGACATTTTAATCAACCACTAGGCGGCGCTAGTAGGTATTTAAAAAAACTTTTTTAAAAAGTGTTAAAGACATAAGTTTCCATGTGTCTATGAAGTTTTAGATTTTTTTAAGCTAGTACATCAAAGTTATTAAGGTTTTTGTCACTCTTGGCGAAGGAAAAATTGAACACATAATTTGAAGCCACGCCCCTATCATATATGTCAGCGGATCTGCACCAAATTTAGCCCACTTGTGCCCCTATGTGTGAATATGGACCACAGCAAATTTGAAGGCGATTGAGTAAAGCGTTTGGGAGAAACAAGGAGCAGTTTGGGACCTGCAAACGTGCAAAAATGGGCCAAAAATGCACATTCAAAAATTCATAACTCTTTTTCTGTACATCTGAGCACATGGCTCGCGCTGACTTTTTTGTAGGTCTCTAGGTCCTACATATGGCTAAAAATTTTCGTAGCTCTAGGTCAAACGGGCCGGGACCAGGTGCACTTTTTCGACCTTAGGTGGCGCTGCAGAGCCATTTTTTTTGCATTGTTTTGGGAAACACAAAAATATCCAATTTTTCACCGGGCCCGACAAATGTGCAAATTTTGGTGACTTTTCGTGCATGTTTAGGCCCTCAAAAATGGAAAAGCGCTGCACAGTAAATAATAATAATAACTAGAGCTGCAAGCAGCTATAAAGGGCCCTCGCAGTCCTGTGCACGTTGGGTATGAACAGGTCGGGGTATGAACAAGGACTATGAACGATGAAAAAGTAGTTGTAGATGACTTCAGTGCAGGACTCTTACCAAATATGTAAAATTTAGACAAGGTGGGAAAATGTGTGTGGAGTTACTGCAGCTTTTATTGTTCCAATTTTGTGACTTTCAATGCCATATAGGCCACACCCACTGTCGAAACATTGTACTCATATGTGGGGGGCATAAGGCATGGCCACTGGCTTTTCAGAAAACATTTTAAGGATATCACTTTAAGGGGCTCAGCAGAGTACATAAAAAATTAAGGATTTGCTATTTTTTTTGCTGCCACTAGGTGGCGCTCGTACTATGATAAAAAATAGGCTTGTAGGTGTGTTTCACATTGGACTCCCATCCCATATATGAAGTTTTGCAAACATCAGATCATCTAGGTCCAATTACAGCAACTTTCACCGTTTTGGGGAGACATTAGACTTTGAGTTTGCATAGAGGCCACGCCCTTTAATGAAAAGTCATAAAAGTTGAGAACCTTAATGTTCCAATGTGTCATAGCTTTTCTGACCATTTTTTAGTTCATTTAGTCAAACAGGCATTTCACAGTACATAAAAGTATATAAAATGAGATTTTTGTCCGCCACTGGGTGGCGCTGTAAATGATTTGAAAGTTTATCACATAGCTGTATTATTGCATGACTTTTAAAGTCCCAGGAAAGTTTCAGATGGTTTGAAGCTGTCATAGCTGAGTTATTAACATTTTTGTCACTCTTGGCGAAGGAAGTATCAAACATAATTTGAAGCTCCGCCCCCATCTTTTCTGTCAAGAGATCTTCACGATATTTGGACTATGTGTGCCCCTCAGTTGGATAATGATTCATGCCAAAGTTGAAGGTAATGGGGTGAATCGTTTAAGAGAAAAAGGCACTAGTTTGAGACCAGCTAATGTCTAAGAATGGGACAAAACTGCACATTAAAAAAATTCTTAACAATTTTTCTGTACATCCTAGCACATCACTTTTATTGACTTTTTTGTAGGTCTTGCAGTCCTTCATTTGCCTACAAAGTTTCATAGCTGTAGGTCAAACCAAACAGGATTGACTGTAATCTTTCGACTAATGACATTTTTTGCAGCCACTAGGTGGCGCTAGCTTTAAACTGGAATATATTTTTGTCGATATGTTCAGGAGAATATTTTCATCCAATGTGTGAAATTGTGAGAAGATCAGATCATCTGGGTCAAATTAGAGCAACTTTTACTGGACAGATAAAGCTTCGGAATGAAAATGGTCGTAGAGGCCACGCCCATTATCGAAACTTCGTAAAATTTGGTGGAGGTCAGCAGGGCTGTCTAGAGGCTTTTCAGACCTAATTTCAGCGATATTACTTCAAAGGGCTCAGCTAAACACATAAAAACGTTTAAAAAATGCTCTATTTTTGGCTGCCACTAGGTGGCGCTCGCACTATAACAAAAAATACGTTGTTAGGTGTATTCCGCATTGGAAACCCATCAAATATATGAAGTTTAGAAAAGATAAGACCATCTGGGACCAAACACAGCAACTTTGTTCGTTTTGGCGAGACATCAGACTGACATTTTTGTTTGCCACTAGATGGCCTTATAAGCAATTGAATATTTTTTTAAACACTTGTGTTAAGGGCTTGAGTCTCCATGTGTCTGTGAAGTTTCAGATTTTTCTAAGCTTGTAAAGCTGAGTAATAAAGGTTTGTTTCACATGTGGCAAAGTAATCATCAAAGGCATAATATAAAGCCCCGCCCCCAACATATTTGATGGCGGATCATCACAAAAATTTGAACAATTGTGCCTGACAGTCAGATAAAACATCACAGCAAATTTGAAGTCGATCGGGTCAAGCGTTTGGGAGAAAAAAGGAGCAGTTCGGGACCTGCAAATGAGCAAAAACGGACCAAAAGTGCACATTCAAAAATTCATAACTCTCTTTCTGTACATCTGAGCATAGGGCTCGCACTGACTTTTTTGTAGGGCTCGAGGTCCTACATAAGGCTACAAATTTTTGGAGCTCTAGGTCAAACGGGCCGGGAGTGAGAGGCTATTTTCCACTCATAAGGCCATTTTGGGGCCAATTACAGCCACTTTTTTCGTTTTGGCGAGTCATCTGACTTTGAGGTGGCGTGCAGACTACGCCCATTATCGAAAAGCCGTAAAATTTTAAAACCTTAATATTCTATGTCTTAATGATATTCTGACCAATTTTCATTTGTTTTACTCAAACAGACTGAGCACAATACATGAGAGTGTAAAAAATGACATTTTAATCAACCACTAGGCGGCGCTAGTAGGTATTTAAAAAAACTTTTTTTAAAGGTGTTAAAGACATAAGTTTCCATGTGTCTATGAAGTTTTAGATTTTTTTAAGCTAGTACATCAAAGTTATTAAGGTTTTTGTCACTCTTGGCGAAGGAAAAATTGAACACATAATTTGAAGCCACGCCCCTATCATATATGTCAGCGGATCTGCACCAAATTTTGCCCAATTGTGCCCCTATGTGTGAATATGGACCACAGCAAATTTGAAGGCGATTGAGTAAAGCGTTTGGGAGAAACAAGGAGCAGTTTGGGACCTGCAAACGTGCAAAAATGGGCCAAAAATGCACATTCAAAAATTCATAACTCTTTTTCTGTACATCTGAGCACATGGCTCACGCTGACTTTTTTGTAGGTCTCTAGGTCCTACATATGCCTAAAAATTTTCATAGCTCTAGGTCAAACGGGCCGGGACCAGGTGCACTTTTTCGACCTTAGGTGGCGCTGCAGAGCCATTTTTTTTGCATTGTTTTGGGAAACACAAAAATATCCAATTTTTCACCGGGCCCGACAAATGTGCAAATTTTGGTGACTTTTCGTGCATGTTTAGGCCCTCAAAAATGGAAAAGCGCTGCACAGTAAATAATAATAATAATAATAATAATAATAATAATAATAATCTGGAGAAAAACAAGAGGGCTCTCGCAGCGGTAGCTGCTCGGGCCCTAATAATAATAATCTGGAGAAAAACAAGAGGGCTCTCGCAGCGGTAGCTGCTCGGGCCCTAATAATAATAATCTGGAGAAAAACAAGAGGGCTCTCGCAGCGGTAGCTGCTCGGGCCCTAATAATAATAATCCGGAGAAAAACAAGAGGGCTCTCGCAGCGGTAGCTGCTCGGGCCCTAACTAGAGCTGCAAGCAGCTATAAAGGGCCCTCGCAGACCTGTGCACGTTGGGGTATGAACAGGTCGGGGTATGAACAAGGACTATGAATGATGAAAAATTTGTTGTAGATCACTTCAGTGCAGGACTTTTACCAAATATGTAAAATTTAGACAAGGTGGGACAATGTGGGTGGAGTTACTGCAGCTTTTATTGTTCCAATTTTGTTACTTTCAATGCCATATAGGCCACACCCACTGTGGAAACATCGTACTGATTTGTGGAGGGCATAAGGCATGGCCACTGGCTTTTCAGAAAACATTTAAGGGATATCGCTTCAAGGGGCTCAGCAGAGTAAATAAAAACATTAAGGATTTGCTATGTTTTTTGCTGCCACTAGGTGGCGCTCGTACTATGATAAAAAATAGGCTTGTAGGTGTGTTTCACATTGGACTCCCATCCCATATACGAAGTTTTAAAAATATCAGATCGTCTAGGTACAATTACAGCAACTTTTACCGTTTTCGCGAGACATCGGATTTTGAGTTGGCATAGAGGCCACGCTCTTAATTGAAAAGTCATAAAAGTTGAGAACCTTAAGGTTTCAATGTGTCATAGCTTTTCTGACCATTTTTGAGTTCATTTAGTCAAACAGGCATTTCACAGTACATAAAAGTATAATAAATGAGATTTTTGTCCGCCACTGGGTGGCGCTGTAAATGATTTGAAAGCTTATCACATAGCTGTATTATTGCATGACTTTTAAAGGCCCAGGAAAGTTTCAGATGGTTTGAAGCTGTCATAGCTCAGTTATTAATATTTTTGTCACTCTTGGCGAAGGAAGTATTAAACATAATTTGAAGCTCCGCCCCCATCTTTTATGTCAAGAGATCTTCACGATATTTGGACTATGTGTGCCCCTCAGTTGGATAATGATTCATGCCAAAGTTGAAGGTAATGGGGTGAATCGTTTAAGAGAAAAAGGCACTAGTTTGAGACCAGCTAATGTCTAAGAATGGGACAAAACTGCACATTAAAAAAATTCAAAACAATTTTTCTGTACATCCTTGCACATCCCTTCTATTGACTTTTTTGTAGGTCTTACAGTCCTTCATTGGCATACAAAGTTTCATAGCTGTAGGTCAAACCAAACAGGATTGACTGTAATCATTCGACTAATTACATTTTTTGCAGCCACTAGGTGGCGCTAGCTTAAAACTGGAATATATTTTTGTCGATATGTTCAGGAGAATATTTTCATCCAATATGTGAATTTGTGAGAAGATCAGATCATCTGGGTCAAATTACAACAACTTTTACTGGACAGATAAAGCTTCGGAATGAAAATGGTCGTAGAGGCCACGCCCATTATCGAAAATGCGTAAAATTTGGTGGAGGTCAGCAGGGCTGTCTAGAGGCTTTTCAGACTTAATTTCAGCGATATTACTTCAAAGGGCTCAGCTAAACACATAAAAACGTTTAAAAAATGCTATATTTTTGGCTGCCACTAGGTGGCGCTCACACTATATCAAAAAATAAGTTGATAGGTGTATTCCGCATTGGAAATCCATCAAATATGTAATGTTTAGAAAAGATAAGACCATCTGGGTCCAAATACAGAAATTTTGTTCGTTTTCGCGAGAAATCAGACTGACATTTTTGTTTGCCACTAGGTGGCCTTATAAGCAATTTAAGATTTTTTTAAACACATGTGTTAAGGGCTTGAGTCTTCATGTGTCTGTGAAGTTTCAGATTTTTCCAAGCTTGGAAAGCTGAGTTATAAAGGTTTGTTTCACATGTGGCAAAGTAATCATCAAAGGTTTAATATGAAGCCCCGCCCCCAACATATTTGATTGCGGATCGTCACGAAAATTTGAACAATTGTGCCTCACAGTCAGATAAAACATCACAGCAAATTTGAAGTCGATCGGGTCAAGCGTTTGGGAGAAAAAAGGAGCAGTTCGGGACCTGCAAATGAGCAAAAACGGGCCAAAGGTGCACATTCAAAAATTCATAACTCTCTTTCTGTACATCTGAGCATATGGCTCGCGCTGACTTTATTGTAGGGCTCGAGGTCCTACATAAGGCTACAAACTTTTGTAGCTCTAGGTCAAATGGGCCGGGAGTAAGAGGCTATTTTCCACTCATAAGGCCATTTTGGGGCCGATTACAGCCACTTTTTTCGTTTTGGCGAGTCATCTGACTTTGAAGTGGCGTGCAGACCGCGCCCATTATCGAAAAGTCATAAAATTTTAAAATCTTAATATTCCATGTCTTAATGATATTCTGACCAATTTTCACTTGTTTTACTCAAACAGACTGAGCACAATACATGAAACTGTAAAAAATTACAGTTTAAGTAACCACTAGGCGGCGCTAGTAGGTATTTAAAAAAACTTTTTTTAAAGGTGTTAAAGACATAAGTTTCCATGTGTCTATGAAGTTTTAGATTTTTTTAAGCTAGTACATCAAAGTTATTAAGGTTTTTGTCCCTCTTGGCGAAGGAAAAATTGAACACATTATTTGAAGCCACGCCCCTATCATATTTGTCAGCAGATTTGCACCAAATTTCGCCCACTTGTGCCCCTATGTGTGAATATGGACCGCAGCATATTTGAAGGTGATTGAGTAAAGCGTTTAGGAGAAACAAGGAGCAGTTTGGGACCTACAAACGTGCAAAAATGGGCCAAAAATGCACATTCAAAAATTCATAACTCTTTTTCTGTACATCTGAGCACATGGCTCGCGCTGACTTTTTTGTAGGTCTCTAGGTCCTACATATGCCTAAAAATTTTCGTAGCTCTAGGTCAAACGGGCCGGGACCAGGTGCACTTTTTCGACCTTAGGTGGCGCTGCAGAGCCATTTTTTTTGCATTGTTTTGGGAAACACAAAAATATCCAATTTTTCACCGGGCCCGAAAAATGTGCAAATTTTGGTGGCTTTTCGTGCATGTTTAGGCCCTCAAAAATGGAAAAGCGCTGAACAGTAAATAATAATAATAACTAGAGCTGCAAGCAGCTATAAAGGGCCCTCGCAGACCTGTGCACGTTGGGGTATGAACAGGTCGGGGTATGAACAAGGACTATGAATGATGAAAAATTAGTTGTAGATCCCTTCAGTGCAGGACTCTTACCAAATATGTAAAATTTAGACAAGGTGGGACAATGTGGGTGGAGTAACTGCAGCTTTTATTGTTCCAATTTTGTGACTTTCAATGCCATATAGGCCACACCCACTGTCGAAACATCGTAGTGATTTGTGGAGGGCATAAGGCATGGCCACTGGCTTTTCAGAAAACATTTAAGGGATATCACTTCAAGGGGCTCAGCAGAGTACATAAAAATATTAAGGATTTGCTATATTTTTTGCTGCCACTAGGTGGCGCTCGTACTATGATAAAAATCAGACTTGGAGGTGTGTTTCACATTGGACTCCCATCCCATATACGAAGTTTAAAAAATACCAGATCGTCTAGGTCCAATTACAGCAACTTTTACCGTTTTCGCGAGACATGGGATTTTGAGTTGGCATAGAGGCAACGCCCTTTATTGAAAAGTCATAAAAGTTGAGAACCTTAATGTGTCATAGCTTTTCTGACCATTTTTTAGTTCATTTAGTCAAACAGGCATTTCACAGTACATAAAAGTATAAAAAATGAGATTTTTGTCCGCCACTGCGTGGCGCTGTAAATGATTTGAAAGTTTATCACATAGCTGTATTATTGCATGACTTTTAAAGTCCCAGGAAAGTTTCAGATGGTTTGAAGCTGCCATAGCTGAGTTATTAAGATTTTTGTCACTCTTGGAGAAGCAAGTATTAGACATAATTTAAAGCGCCGCCCCCATCTTGTATGTCAAGAGATCTTCACGATATTTGGACTATGTGTGCCCCTCAGTTGGATAATGATTCATGCCAAAGTTGAAGGTAATGGGGTGAATCGTTTAAGAGAAAAAGGCACTAGTTTGAGACCAGCTAATGTCTAAGAATGGGACAAAACTGCACATTAAAAAAATTCATAACAATTTTTCTGTACATCCTAGCACATCACTTCTTTTGACTTTTTTGTAGGTCTTTCAGTCCTTCATTTGCCTACAAAGTTTCATAGCTGTAGGTCAAACCAAACAGGATTGACTGTAATCTTTCGACTAATGACATTTTTTGCAGCCACTAGGTGACGCTAGCTTTAAACTGGAATATATTTTTGTCTATATGTTCAGGAAAATATTTTCATCCAATGTGTGAAATTGTGAGAAGATCAGATCATCTGGGTCAAATTACAGCAACTTTTATTGGACCAATAAAGTTTCGGAATGAAAATGGTCGTAGAGGCCACGCCCATTATCGAAACTTTGTAAAAATTAGTGGAGGTCAGCAAGGCTGTCTAGAGGCTTTTCAGACTTAATTTCAGCGATATTACTTCAAGGGGCTCAGCTAAACACATAAAAACGTTTAAAAAATGCTATATTTTTGGCTGCCACTAGGTGGCGCTCGCTTTATAACAAAAAATACGTTGAAAGGTGTATTCCGCATTGGAAACCCATCAAATCTATGAAGTTTAGAAAAGATAAGACCATCTGGGACCAAACACAGCAACTTTGTTCGTTTTGGCGAGACATCAGACTGACATTTTTGTTTGCCACTAGATGGCCTTATAAGCAATTGAAGATCTTTTGAAACACATGTGTTAAGGGCTTAAGTCTTCATTTGTGTGTGAAGTTTCAGATTTTTCCAAGCTTGTAAAGCTGAGTTATAAAGGTTTGTTTCACATGTGGCAAAGTAATCATCAAAGGCATAATATGAAGCCCCGCCCCCAACATATTTGATGGCGGATCTTCACAAAAATTTGATCAATTGTGCCTCACAGTCAGATAAAAAATCACAGCAAATTTGAAGTCGATCGGGTCAAGCATTTGGGAGAAAAAAGGAGCAGTTCGGGACCTGCAAATGAGCAAAAACGGGCCAAAAGTGCACATTCAAAAATTCATAACTCTCTTTCTGTACATCTGAGCACATGGCTCGCGCTGACTTTTTTGTAGGGCTCGAGGTCCTACATAAGGCTACAAATTTTTGGAGCTCTAGGTCAAACGGGCTGGGAGTGAGAGGCTATTTTCCACTCATAAGGCCATTTTGGGGCTAATTACAGCCACTTTTTTCGTTTTGGCGAGTCATCTGACTTTGAGGTGGCGTGCAGACTACGCCCATTATTAAAAAGTCATAAAATTTTGAAACCTCAATATTCCATGTCTTATTGATATTCTGACCAATTTTCATTTGTTTTACTCAAACAGACTGAGCACAATACATGAAAGTGTAAAAAATTACATTTTAATCAACCACTAGGCGGCGCTAGTAGGTATTTAAAAAAACTTTTTTTAAAGGTGTTAAAGACATAAGTGTTCATGTGTCTATGAAGTTTTAGATTTTTTTAAGCTAGTACATCAAAGTTATTAAGGTTTTTGTCCCTCTTGGCGAAGGAAAAATTGAACACATTATTTGAAGCCACGCCCCTATCATATATGTCAGCGGATCTGCACCAAATTTCGCCCACTTGTGCCCCTATGTGTGAATATGGACCACAGCAAATTTGAAGGTGATTGAGTAAAGCGTTTAGGAGAAACAAGGAGCAGTTTGGGACCTGCAAACGTGCAAAAATGGGCCAAAAATGCACATTCAAAAATTCATAACTCTTTTTC